>NW_009198199.1:0-55904 GCF_000690835.1 Fulmarus glacialis
AGTACCCTCGGGTGGATCCCATCCGGCCCCATAGACTTGTGAGCGTCCAGGTGGCATAGCAGGTCGTTAACTTCTTCCTCTTGGATTATGGGGGGTTTATCCTGCTCGCTGTCCCTGTCTTCCAGCTCAGGGGGCTGAGTGGCCTGAGGATAACTGCTCTGACTATTAAAGACTGAGGCAAAGAAGGCATTAGCATCAGCAGTAAGCCCTACCAAGCACTGCTGCAACTCTCTGGCCTTTCCCATTGATGCTGATGGAGATCACTTTTGCAGGACCTGAGAACAATTGGTTTTACTTATGCATATCGTGTTGGAACAAAGAGGATCACATAAAGCAAATAGCTAATGATTTCTTCCAGAGATCTTCACTTAATGTATGGATGCCTGGTTCCCTTAAAGCCATTTTGCAGCAAGCATTGCTTCCTAGTGAAGAGACTAAAGCAGAATGCAAACACTCACTGTCTTCCATGGTCATCTTTAAAAAAGAAAGATAATGCATAACATATTCAACAAGATGTTTTTCTTTCCAAAGCTGAAGATTTTCACATGCTGAGGAAAAAAACCTCTCAAACACCATGCCATGCTTACGTACTTTGTTTAAAGAAAAAAGCCCATGTTGAGATTTTCGGCTGAAACCTTGGAAGACAGATGTTCAAACAAGGGCCAAGGTTTTGCCTAAGCAAACTCTCTTGGTGAGCTGCAAAAGCAACATGTCAGGAAGACAAAGCAGTCACCTCATAGGATACCTATAAACTGGCGATGACTCTGAGATGGATGAGGAGCCAGAATGGCATTGTGGTAAGCCTGGGACTAAAAGTTAGGAGGGTGGTGACCGGCAAGGCGAGACAACTGTTGGTGTTTTGAGGTAGATCAGCCTCAACCTACTCCTCATAGTGGGCCCAGAAAAGCTTTTAAATTCAAAAAGATACGTTTTTCCAGACTATAACCTGAAGTAGTTAGTTTTTAAAATACAGAAAACTCAAAGTGACTCAACAAGACAGCATAGAAATTAAAATGTTGTCCTCTGACGCCAGGGTTGCAGAAGCAAGGTGTGTACCAAATAAGACCAGGGAACTGCAGCAATAAAAAGAATGGTCTCACAGTTAAACCCATGGAAAGCTGCTCTGGAGAGCTGGATTCTGCCCTGCTTCCAACACAAAGCTCCTGCGTGATGTTAAACAAGTCATTTCTTGCAGATGTCATAGAATCACAGAATGGTTTGGGTTGGAAGGGACCTTTAAAGACCGTCTAGTCCAACCCCCCTGCTGTGGGCAGGGACATGTCTGCCTGCTTTGAGATCCTTGTTTTATAGGTCTCTGGCTGGAGATGCAGACTTGATTTGTGGAAGTGCTGAGAACTGAAGTCATAGGGAGCTCTCCCTTGCATGTAGGAGGTGATATAATCTGGAAAATTAGGTAATAGCTCAGACTGGGCACTAAAAATTGTAGGTAATCTTAAATTTGACTGTTCTGCTTCTCATTTCCCCACCTCTGAAATGGGAGTAATTAACCTCCCTTTTGCTCAGAAGGGTGCTTTTAAAACACAGTAATTTTTCTGAAAGAAAAGGTTAGCCACCGAGAATATAGTAATTTTGTCTTTTGGGTGTAGTGTGAACTGTGTTTAGTAGATCTATCATGGGACTGCACATTGAACAACAAGGAAAACCCCATGAATGACACAGTTGCTGATCAGATGAGCACTGCTTTTCCTGTCTACTGAATTAGTAGCCATTTTGTGAAGCAATAGCTGAGGGGGCTAAGTTAAGGCTTACAAGAGCTGTAATTTTTTACGTTTTGAGTACAGGACATTTATTGTTCTTCGAGGATCCTCTAGGAAGGCTCATGTATTGTTTATATAGAAAAATATATAATATACATTTTATACCTAATCTTCTGTCCTCTGATTTCTCCCTAACTCAAATTAGGTTTGAATTGTAGCTTAAGCCCCTGTGTGTGCGTTTTCCCCTGGGATCTCCAGTACATGGGTTTTGTAACCACTCGTGTTCTTACTGAGGGCTGCTGTTTTCACTCTAAGTAATTTCAAGTATCATATGGAGTTCTTTTAAGAGGCAGAAGATGCAAATGGAGCTAAGCACTGCTGGGGATCCTATAGTACCTGGCTAGCTCTGAGAGAGGTCCCCCCAGTTTTTGAACACTTGCGGAATTCAATGTTGGTATACGTAAAGCACTTCTGTGCAGTATTTCAGGGTCTACAGGTCTGATCAATCATCATAATAAATTTACAAATATAAAGCTATTATTAAAAATAAATTGGCAGAGACTGAAAAATGCTGAGACAAAGTGATCCTACAGGCTGTTACCATTTTTCCTTTGGGTGCACAAATGCACTAGAACACATTGTAAACAAGGCTAAAAATCAAGTACTTCAGAAAAGGTAAATGTAGCAATAATGTTTAAAAGCAAGACTTATACTATGCTGTTTCAAACATGTTTGCCATTTCAAAGAGTTTCCATCTTTAGCCTTAATACACCCCCAAAATGTTTCCTCTTTAAATTTGGCTTTACCCCCAGAAATAATTTCCCTTCTTGGAACCGAAAACAGCAGTGACAGCTTTTCTGCATGTTAAGATGTCACTGCTTAAAATCTGATATCTCATATCCCTGCAGGCTCAGAAACTGGAGCTTTATATCGCTGCAGAGGGTTGATCTCCAGCTGCCTAATTGTTCTGTGCAGCTGCTTCTTTCAAATCCTGTAAGGACCTGATGTATCAAAGTTGAAATTATCAATTTCTGGCATGAAAAGCTTTCTTAAGTTTTATACATATATTTGGTTTTATGCTTTCAAAGCTTCAACCATATAGAGTTGGACACATAACAACTGTACAAGAAATCATTCTTTGAAAACTGAAACTCTGAAGTATTTTTTAGTTGTTCTCATAATACGTCTTCATTCAGGAAAGATGCAGCTACAAAAGACTTGGGCCGGTGAAAACTTACACCGTCTGACATGCGTTGTGTGCTTCTGGCAGTATAATGTAATACAATACGGTGTTGGCTACAAAATATGTTTCTTGCACAGCTGCCCTTTGCATTCAGTTACTTGATTTCAATAATAACGAAAAATACCCCGTCCAAAGTAGTGTTTCGTAACACACTGTAAACGATATAATTTGTTCTCAGCAGCATTAAGATGGTCAATTAAACCGAAAGTCAAGCAGCCAGCCACCTGTTAAATCCCTTCACTGTCCCTCCATCATCGAGAAATCTCACCCTGTGCCCAGGCTTGCCCAGGGTCTTTTAGAGAAGGTAAAAGCCCAGGGGGCTGCCAGGAGCATCCCGACCCGGTCCCGCAGCGGGCACCGCTAGAGCCAACGAGCTGCCAACAACTGAGTTGGTGATACTGCATTTAATAGCTGCAGAAGTTGTTGAGTTTTGACAGATCTGACAACACTAATCATGTGTTTGGTGTTAAAAGCTTGGGATTTGACATAATGACAGACCTGCATGTCTTAACTGAAGGGTTTAAAGCTACTTTTTGACAAAGGATGACATCTTCATGGATTTCATGACAGCCAAATGGTATCATACATTCTTCCTTGTTTTTCTGCGGAAATCGAATACCTAGACCAATGCCTATCATTAAAATATTTTTCTTCAGATGACTGTCATATTAACCATGAATGCAATTAATAAAGGATTCATTTTCTGCAGAAAAACAAAACACACTTATGTTATCGTAGTGGTGTACTTTTGAGGTTATCGTGGTTTAACCTAGCAGGCAGCCATGTTATGTTGGTTCATTTAAAATTTATTCCAGATTTTAATCAGACAGGACAGAACGGTGTAGCACCACACAAGTAAGCATGTCAGCATGCAAAATCTGACAGTTTTACAGTCGCCTTTCAAATTCTGTCATTTTGGTCTCATCCTCATGTTACATAGTGTACAGATGGATCCTCAGGTCATAAAAAGCATTGACACGTCTCCATAGCAAGTAACAACGTGCAAAGGTAGACCTCTGCATACACCTTGCCATAGGTTATCCATGTTGTATCCCTGATTCACTTAATTGCTCCTGAATTTTTTTTAGAAAGGTATATAAGATGACTTTGAGTTTGCCTTTGAAAGAATAACTAAATCAGTTCCATGTCCTACAACCCAAACAAATGAATTTATACCATTGGAGCTTAAGCCTGCATATTGATTTAGAAATGCCTAGAAGCGTGAAGTGGGTTGTAATTTCTGTGTTTCAGTCATAAATGTAAATGTAAGATTTGGGGTTTACTGTCTTTTCTGAGAGGAAACCCACCAATGGCCACTAAGTGACATTGTTTTGAATGATAAGCAGATGCTTGTTGGTGTGAAGTTTTGCTGAGATGAGGAGTAAAAAAGTTAAAGAGCTAAATTTTCCAAAGCATTTCACTCCCATGTTTATCAGTGGAATGAGTCCTGAAAAATCCCCTGTAGAGAAGAGGTAACTAGGTGATGTCCATGATGTGAAAAAAGGAGTTGGGCCATTACCTGATATATAGCAACACACTTTTTAAGGCAATATAGCTAAACTAGTTTACAAGCAACTGATAAATTGCTGTAACTTGTAAGGTTTGTCATTCATCTTGTTCTACTGATGGCTTGGAAAAATAATAAGCCAATTATGCTTGTCGTGTGTTATCTTAAACCATGATGGATGATTTTTGCTGGCGTTAATTTTAATATTTTAAGGAGTTTTTTTTTTCCTTCTGTAGTTAGTTATGCCATTATGCCATTTATGTTCTCCATTAATTCTCTAAGTGGGAGGGTTTTTTTTTTTTTAATACAGTTAGGTAATTAAATAGGGCTTTGTAGTTTCTTTTATATGTATCACTAGGTGTTTTGAAACCCATTTAATTACAACATTTTACTAGTTCCCTACTCCTGTTCCTTGTCTGTACAACCACTCTTCTATAAAGTGAAAATCTTAGACTCTACCCATACATACATCAAAAGATAGTTGCACCTGTAATAGGTTTAACTCTCAAAAATTACTCTATAAACCTTTTCAGAATGGACCTCTTTAGTGGGAAATATGTGAAAAAAAAGTCATATGCTGATTTCTGAAATTTTGTTTCCTTGCCACTGAAGAAAAGAAGATTCATTTCTTTTCTTCATCAGTCTGTTATTATTTCCTGATTAATTCAGTTTTGTGCATTTATGGTTTCAAATACCCTATTTCTTTATTTTTATGATGTATCTTCATGATTTCATTCGTACTTTTAAAACTAATTATGATAATACTCAACACTGACACTGTATTTTTCATCCTTGAAACCGTCCATGAATGAGAAAAGTAAGGATTATTAGCCCTGTATCACTGATGAGAAAGCTGAGATTAAAAGGGAATTAGAGCCTGAATTTTAGTCTGGACATTGTGATTCCAGTCTTGCAAGTGCTGATAACATTAAGCTTCTCATCTTACTACTAAAGTTTTCTTCTCCTCATAGTAATAACATATATGCAGTGGGTTTACATTGGCTTCTATTTTAGTTCTTGTTTACTTAATCTCATTTCAATTAAGAATTAAGATGAAAGAAAAATAGTATTAATTATAACTATTAGCTTTTTACCTCAGTAATTTGTTTTTCAATCAACAAACATGAAAGCAGTGATTTAGGAGTGATTACACTGATTTTAAAAGTTCAGAAACTGAACATATTTTATAATTTAAAAGTTGTGGTTTCTAATCAATACAGTGCTAACGAAGTTTGGTAAAGTGATTACTTAATTAAGCTTTGGCAAACTAAAGTTGCAGTCATCACCTAGATGAGGACTAAAGAGAGCAAGCATGCTCCCCATGACAGCTGGACTTCTAATCCTCCTTAGAGAGAGGAATGGAGGAGATGAGGTTACTTCTTTTTTATATGCATTGATGCAGCTACATGAAAAATTTTGTTTGGCGTCTTCCTAGGAGTCTGGCTTGTAACCTTGGTGTTTTACCTCACTTTTTTCTACTCACCAAATTAAAACTGGTTCCTTTTGACAGGTGTTTGCCTTCGATATTCAGAATCTAAAACTTCATGCAAACAGTCAAGTTACCCAAGTGTTTAATATCTATCTGGAGTTTCTGGACTTTTGTATATGAGATGGGAAGATCAGCACTTATAGTTGATAAGTTAACTTTATTTCCTAAAAATGGATTAAATACTTGAGTTTCTTATTTTTTGCAACACAAATGTTTGCACTCATGAGAAAATTCAGCTGACTTAATTTTGGCAAATCAAAGAAAAATATGGCAAAAACAGCTGTAAGGAAATTAATATTTGGCTAGTTTGCTTGGAGTACAGTGAATTTCTCAGCGAGAGTAGAGTTTCTCTCTGCTAGAACCATTAATTTTGCTGATTTACTGTAAACATTTGAAATGGCATAAGAGAGCCTAATTTCCTGCCTTTCTTTTAGAAATAGTACTGCCTGATGCCCACGTGCAGCCCACTTCAGCTTGGAGTGCTTATCAGTACTATTTATTGTTCTTGCTAGGCCTGGGTGGCAGTCTTTGAGCCACGACACATGTGCTACTGCAGTTCACTGCAAAGAAGGACCTGCCGGTCTGTGGGGCATCCCTAAACCTCCAACAAAGTTCAAAGCCACTTAGGCTGAGAGACCACCGAGACCCCTTCCCTCAAACTCTTGACACTGGGGAGTTTGCGTTCGGGTTTGTGACTCATGAGGAATAGGTTATAATCTGAACGAAGTGAGTGCGAGGTAAATTTTTATTTCATACGAGGATGAGACTTTCACAGAACTTCAGGAGAAACTTTAAGCCTCTTGTAGTCACACGATTAAATGATGAACACTGTGAAACGTTAACTCAGGATGCCAGGGAGCTGTGCTGTTTAGCTCAGGCATATTTATCCATCATTCCCAGGGCAGCTGCCGTGAGTCAGCAGCTGATCCAGAGCCCACAGCTGATCCCTTGCTCTGCCCGCTGGCCCGGGAGAGGGGAGGACAATGTGGCTGTGTAGGACAGACCAACGCAAAGGGGTTGCGGGTGTGTGATCCCCATGCCCAAGGATGGTGGGGACCGCCTCCCAACAAGGGTAGAAAGAATAAAATGCCCCTAGACCTCAGCAGTACAACCAGGATCTGTCCTGCTGGCAGCAGACCCTGCCCTCCATAAAAAGCAAACCTGGAGAAATTTCTGTGCTTGGTCTTTTGGGGAGCGAGTGAGGCAAGCTGGCTGGGCTTGGACAGACGAGATGAGATGGTCTGATCAGCAGGTTGTGCTGTTGTATCATTGGAAGCTGTACCTCAGCACTCCTCCTAGCTTGCTACAAATTCCTTATGGCAATGTGCACATTTACAGCAAATAAAAAGATTTTTTTGAACTCTTAGGCTTATATTAATCATGTTCTGCAATCAATGCAGTTTATGGCATTTAGGATCTTACATTTGACCTCATTTGACGATGAGACATTTTAGTCATCACCTATTGTCTGGATTAGATCATTTAAATAAACATGCTGATCTGATGAAGTAATTCTAGTCTCAACCTCTACCTCTGACTTAAGGTGGCAATATCTAAAAACGTTTAATCTTGCGATAGTGAAACTTTGAGTAGCCGGTAGCATGCTTGCAAATGTCCAAGTGCCGGTGCTAGGGGTCTTGATTATTACTGCTGAGGTGGGAATTTTTCTTTTACCAACTTGTTTTAGTAGTCCAGCAGGAGGTATTTTTAAATCATTTTAGACAACTAGATCTTTCATTTCTGATTCTCTGTTCTACAACCCAAATATAAAATGTTGTTTCACTTGTTTCCTGTTAACTCTCCGAGAAATGTTGTACCTCTGTCTTGACCAAACAAAAAGTAGGCACGCTACCGTTCTGCTGGACAACTAGAAACCGTTTACTCATTCTGTTGACCCAGTTCCAGCCAAGCAGTGAATCTGGAACACAAAAAAATCAGACTGTCTTGGTCAAAAACAGAAGAATCAAGTTTTCTGTAATATTTAGTTGCCAGTGCCCAGAAAATGGATATGAATAATTTCCAGAAGAAAAGCTTTCAAGAGCATATGTGATTTTGAGGATTACCATGCACAAGAGGATTATTATCTGAGAGACAAAGGGGATAAGAGATTACAGCACATTAAACGGGAGTTGTTTTACATCAAAGGTGTAGTGTGGTTACACACTGTATAATACAAGGCCTTGGCCAGGGAGCCTTCTGCCACAGGGCTATTTGTAACAAGAATGAGGGAGCCAGACAGTCGGATTTAGTATGAGCTTTCAAGCTCTTTTAACTTCTCTGATTTCAGCTCTATACACCAGTGTTCGAAATATGCAAAGATGTTTGCATTCAGAAGTGAATTAACAGCAACAATAATCAGCTTACAGATTCCTATTCTGTGATATGCTGCAGAAAAAAAGAAAAAAAAACCTCCAGACATTTAGGTCAAATATTAAAGGCCTGTGGGCTGGTTGGAGAGAGCACCCAGCTGAATGATCACATGATTCTTTGGAAGGAATTTCCATTGAACTACCCAGCAAAATAGCCTCTTCTCTTTGGCAAAAGGCGTATCTCAAATATTTAGTTTCCTTCATCTTGTCTTGCAGATTTGTTTTCATCAACTGATTACAGCAAAAATCTGGAAAAAAAAAAAATTATTGGGTGTTTACTTATAAATTATCATGTGATACATTTTTAACATAAAAAGTTTACATATTCTTGTAAATTTTGCATTAAAAAAATTGACTATCAGCACTACTATGGCAATAGGCAGGTAAGGTCTAGCCCTATGACAGGAACTGAATTCCCTTCCATCCCATTTTGCTTCCTCTGCCTGCAGGTATAGCTTGAAACTCACTTGTAGGTCAGATTTGAGCCTTGAAGCTGTGACAGCATTCCTGTAAGTAAGTTTGCAGCTGAATGACAGTTCCACATTGTCTGTCCCAAGAGCAGAGCACAGCAATTCATTAACTCTGAACTGTCATCCAACCACTTGACATATCCCTATACGTATCCCGACCCTCTGGGGACTGGGTAGGTAAGTTCCAGTATTCATCAAATAAAGCATCCAGACACATTGCAATAAGCCTACTGTCCGTATAATTAAATAAATGCAGGGAGCGTGTTAAGGAGTCTTTGGCACCGTGAGCCGCTCGGCAGCAGCAGAGTTTGGCAATCCACTTTTCATGAGGCGGTGGTGTTCACCTGCAGGCGTGAGTGCCTCTGGGGCCGGCGTGTGCCTGGTGGGCACGCACTGTCCTTTCCGCCCGAAGCCTAAAACACCATCGACCGAGGAAAGAGGGTTTATAGTACGTACATCATCTGGCAGGCTTTCCCAGGGCTGTGGCTGAGGCAGTAACAATAGCAGGCAAACACCAGAGGGAGTTATTGTTCTACTGGAGATCTAGGAAAAGAAAGCCTCGGGATACGGTACTTGTAAATAGCGTGACTGAGGTTTCTAACCAAAGAAAAAAGTTCAGATGACGTGATCTACAAAAATATAAGTAGTGAAACCATTCATTCTAGTGATGTTTGAAAGAGTTTGCCGCCTTCACTATTTTTCAGTGCTGATTCCAATGTACTGATTCTTTGGACCAAGGAGTTGCTGCGGAACACCCGCTTCCCGTCCAGTAACTTTTTAAGACCTGTTTGCAATACTAGAGGCTTACAGTTCAGTGTCCAGAGCCCGATGAGCCAGAAGTAAGAAATAACCATTTTTACTTGTTTATTAAATGAATCTTTTCTCCCGGTCCATCTACACATGCCCTCCCTTCATCAGTGCCTATTCTGAACTGGTAAAGTCCTCGGACCCTGAGGTGTGCTGCATGCTGGAAAGGGACCAGGATGCAATCATCTCCCCAGGTGCCCTGGCTTTCCGTGGAAGCAAATCTGGGTGCACAGATAGAAAAGAAGCGAGTGGGTTATCTGCTCACTAGAAATGAGCTGCCCTTTCAGCAGCTATACCTGTATTTTGTGCCTGCTAAAAGCCTGTCCTCCTTCTGCCCACAAAGTCTCAGCTGGCCTGGACCAGGAAAAGTTAATCCCCTGGGCTCCCCATACAGAGGCTCTTGTAACTGCTCGATTTTCAGTAACTGATTGAAAGAAAACACGTGGACAGCCCCAAGGTGAATCTATGCCAGTATTTTTTAGAAAAACATTTCAACAAACAAACTGGCCCAACTCCAATACGGTTCACACAATGCTGGGGCAGGTGGGAAGCTTCTCCAGTTCGCTGCTGAACTTCCAAGACAATGAACTAAAACGGAGACTCACTTTCTGCTTTTTCCCCACATGTAATTAATGCTTCTGCGCTGACTGCTTCTAGTTTCTATTATTTACACGGTGCTTAACTTTCCACAGCCATTACACTGAGGTTCACCTGTGGAACATGAAGCAAAGATCTGCTCATTACACAATCCAGCTGTCTTTTCAGTAGAAAAGACTTCAAAGTTCTCTTCTGTTCTCAAAAGAGTATTCTGTAAAAATCATCCTTTCATTGATGAATATCAAAGTAAATCCGGGCTAAGCCCGATGTTAAATTGTATACCCCTGGCTTTCACAATGCTGCCAAGGTGAAGGACTCTGCAATAAAACTTTTTTTTTTTTTTTTACAGTTTTATTACAGGTGTGTAAGATCTAATGGAGATGAGTCTATTCTCGTCTTAGGTGTGTCAGCTTTACAGAGCTCACCAGCACAAAAAGAGGATCTTGGCACTGTTATAATGGTGAGCATAGAAGGTGCTTCATACATTCAGGTGGATGACTTGCATTGTAGAGATCTTTTAAAAGATCTGGGCTTTATTAGAGGTGGGTGTTTAATTGTTGATTCATTAAATCAGAACCATACACAAATTATCCAGGCAGCAAATCTTTTTCTTCCAATAGGTAAAAGAGCACCCTGAGAGAACTAGAATCAAATTCTCATCTTAATTACATCAACATAAATGTAGAGGAGGAGAAATGTATTTAGGTATTTAATAATGTGGATAGGTGCCTGGTAAAATCCACAGAAACCCCTATGCAAACCAAATGTTTAAGTAGGTTTGGTTTTATAAATCTGTTTAAATATCAGTATCTCTGTGACTTCAGGTCTGTTTCCTTGATTGCAAGGTAATACATTGCTCCTGATTTTGAAGGTAAAAATCAGCGTACAGATTTGAATCTTCCTACAATATGGAGAGAAGTAAAGGTTATATATAAAGGCCAACTTCAGCCTAGGAAGATAAATCTCCCTCGGCTGCTCTCATGGTTAGTGTGAAGACAGGGGCTCTTCCCTGCACTTAAAGTTAGGCTGTAGTGACAGCGCTCTGTCTTCAGAAGCAATACTGTCAGGCGGTATCTCTGTCCCTACTTCACAGTTTATTGCTCCCTCCTCTGCTAATACGGCTATTTTCTGGAGCTGTGCGGTGAATCTGGCTTTTTAAAAAAATAAAAAAAAGAAAAGAGAAGGGAAAAAAACCCTGAATGCAAAAGCAGTGATGCGTATCATGTACCTGATCTGATTGACAGCACCATCCAACTGATGTGTTTTAGTGCAGGTGGGGATGTAGCGGTGCAGAAGTGGCAGGCAGTGGCTAAGGGGTCTGCATCGGTACTACCACTGCAGATAACTACCGTCAAACCTTGTCCTTAATACGTGCTCTGAAAGGAGCTGAAATGATCCTTTGTGAACAGCCCATTCACTAGGGACGTTTTCATTATAGGCTTTTAAACATTTCCATGCGACATTTCTATGTGAGGCTAAAACATTTCTGTGTGACTTGCCCACAACTCCAGAGTAGTGCAGGTGTTTCTTCTGCAACAGTACTGTAGCACTGTGGTAAAGGGAAATAATATTTTTTGTGAAATAGCTTTTATGATGAATTCTGCTGGTTGGCCTGGAGAACACTGGCTTGCTGAGGAATGGGGCAGAATCTGCACAGGAGCTTGTGAGTCTAGCAACTGTCCTCCATTGAGTACAGATATCCAAAACAAGCTGTTTTATAGACCTGAAGCAATATGTTGTCATCACCCAAAACATAAAAACATGGTGAACATCTCTTAAGACCAAAGTACAATAGCAAACACGGGAGCTGGGGCATTGATTTGTTGAGCTGTACCTATCGGTGCATGACAGAAACAACAGAAACTCGCACAGGTACATCAAAAATGCTAGATATAGCACAGAAGATCTCAGGGCATGACACTGAGGGTGTGTGGGAGTATGGAATGACTACTTTTGGTTAAAGTATGTGCTGATAGCAGCTTAGATTTGCAAGACAGAAATCTTCGTCTCTTTGATTCTTCCAGCGTGGAAGGAAGTCAGACTCCCTTTCTCCTTTGTTAACAAAGATTCAAAGATCGATGCTTACTCCATCACCACAGTCCCTTCCTAGCAATAGCAACCATCTAATCCAAAATTGACTAGCATCTCAAACCAAAAAGGAATAGCAAGGTCACCTGCTTATGAATGTTAAATTTATTCATCGGATAAGCATGCCTGTGGAAAGGACAAGTCCTCTGAACTGTTGGAGCAATTTCATTTGTGTAAAACCAGGCACTACAAACAGTTAAAATTTGCAATGCCAAGCATGACTTACATTCAAAAGTAATCGTTGTTATGTTACCTTAAAGCTCAGAAGGTTTTGCCAGGCAGTGTGTATGGACAGCAGAGGAGGCATTTGTAATGTGAAGAATCATTTCTCACTAGGATCTGTGTCTGTGAAAAGAAATCCCACACCTCAGGGATAAGAACAAGGGAAAAAAGGTCAGCTTGCCCTTGGGAAAACATGGCTTGCAAAGCTCATATAGTTCCTCTTTAATAATACATTTTTAGAAACCTGTGCTTTTGAATGCCTCCTTTGAACACCCACCCTTTGGGGCCCTTTCATGAGGACTTAAAACCTACAATAAATGAATCTTAGTCACAGCAGTGTGTGCCTGCATGTCAGACTGCAAACAGGGAAGAAAAGGACTGGACAGTAGTCCCAGAGACAACACAGTGACTGATTTCCAAGGGTGAAACTCTGGAGTCCCATATGTCTTTCTCTGCAGCCAACTTTTGCATTACCTTCATTTCTAGCTTATATTTTTACATCAAGGTATAAGGACACTTAATTTGATGTTTGTAGTCTTCCAAAACGGTAGCCCTTTCAGAAATATACTTCATCTACCTAAAATACAGTGTCTCCTACAGCATATTTTTCCTAGCTCAGCTGGGTTCACACCCATTTACCAAGTTAGCGTAATGTCTTTTTCCAAAGGGTTTACGTATTAGTAAATATTCAGTACTCCTTTGAGTCCCCTGACCAGTTTATTCCTCTAATTTTAATAAAGGATGCTTGTTTAGAAAGTTTACCGGCTGTCTTTAGAGTCTGATGTAATTTTGTCACTGGTAGCCTGTCAGGATCAGTCAGCAAAGTGTTTAATCAATACCTACCGATGCTGAGCTGTTAGTGTGCTCTCATCCCCCTTCCTACAACACTTTCCTTTCATTTATGCAGCAGAATTCGCTGCAGAAAAGTTGCATAGGCATCAGCCCAGGATTTGCCCAAGGCTACTAACTGAAAACATGTTCAGGTTAGCTGGGAGCAGCCCCAGAGGTGGTTCTGCTTTGCTTCTGCTGTGTCCAGTCTAATCTGTCACTCACTGGATCCTGGATCCATGCTGGGTCCTCTTGGGAACCCAAAATACGTCTAGCTGCTTTTGCCAAATTGGAGAAGCAAAGGTCTATGCGGTCCATCCTGAATGCAGTCTTACTTCCATGCTCGGGGATCATTAGGGAGTTTATTTCTCACCCTAGCTCTGGTGTGGGCTAGAGGAAAGACAACTATAGGCAGAACACACTTTTGTAAATAAGTTTGAGGGACCTTTTCGTAGTAAGGTGTTGGGATAGTGCAGTAACGATCTCAATTTCCGTCAGTCTGTTTTCCTTCATCCCTAAAATGACATACAAAACACCCACGTTCCAGAACGTAGCATGATTCGTATTAAAGTCTGTCCTTGGCCAAGTCTGTACTTGACAGTTCTTGTGCTTTGCAGAGGATTATTTCAGGGGGCAGTCGGGGAGAGAACAACCAAAGACTGAAGCTATTTGTATACACACAGATGTGTATTCCTGGGCTAGCATTTCCCTGCCTGACCTCAGGAAGACGTGATGAAACACAGCACTAGCTGCTGAGCCAGTGAGGCTCTTTGAACTGATAACCGTGGCATGTTCTGTGATGTGGTTTGCCTGGAAACCTATTTGTTTCTTTTGAAAATCCAAAATACCGAAATGACATCAGTTGTAGTGTGCACTGAAAAACCTAGGCTGAGATGGCAGACTGTTTTATTCCATAAATGATTGCAGATGTTTGGGTGAAGGCTGCAAAACATGAGGCTTTTCAAACGTGTACATGTGGGGAAGGAAACTAGGGACATATATAAACATGAACATATTTGTTATATATTACAGCCAGTCAGCTGATCCCATTTCAGATTGGCAATTATTAAAGATGTGCAAAAATAAGTGGAAACTATGATAGCTGCAATACATCTGGTTTAGTGAGTGTTTTTTATTTCTGACTCTATAGGCTTACGTCCCTTTGTCTGATGCCAGTTACATACTAGACACATAGAACTGTCAGCAGTCTGAAGAAGAGGCTTAGGAGATATGCTGCTGGTTTTTATTACCACCAGATTGCAAAAGCATACATCCTGAGCTGGTTTTCCAACAGGCTTAGTCCCAGCTCTACATCCCAGGAGCCTCCTATGCTAAGTAAGATCTGGCTGGTACCAATTTAGGAAGCTCTCTAAGTATGTGATGCCCTTTAAGCGACTGAGTCATTTGCCAGAGTTACAGGCTTGGGAAAAAGATAGGAAGAAGAGCCACTAGCTGAAGAATTACTGGCATTAGGTCTCCCTCCTGATCTCCAGATTTGGGCTGTTTGGCGTTGAATTCCAAAAGGAAGGTCCTAATAGTTCCTGCAAGGTGAGTGATGGGGGCTGTTGGAGGCCATGGCCACCTGCTTCCCAGCCATAGGAAAAAACAAGTCATCGTGGGCCTTCAGCTTCAAAAAGCCAATGGCAGGCAAAATTTGTCATGGCAAAATCGTTTTTGTGTCATCTCTTTGGGCCAAATTCCAGCTTATTAATACGTGGCCTTATAATAATTCTGACAAGTCCTTCAGCTGACTTGTCACAGCTTAACCCTCTATGCAGCTGTGGACAGAGAACGAAGAGGAATTTGCTGCTGTATGCTTCCAGTTGTTCTGCAGAGTTCTCTCTAGTCATATTAGTGTTAAGTTCTTATAAACCCGACTGACATGTCTACAGCTTGTGTGTTTATTACTGATGACAAATTAAAAATGAAGTTTCGAGCATTTATGCAGCAGAAAATCTCATCGTTCAGTCCTCGTAAAAATTAAAGTGTCAACTACTTTTTTCAAAGCTGTCCTTTTTAACAAACTTTGCACCTTTTGCAACGTGCACAGTTGGAAGATGGAAAACATAATTTCTTTCCTGATCAGTGTTGTTCTTTTCCATTTGACAGACATTTTATTTTAAAGTGTTTCCACATCTGCAAATGTCCCCTTTCTGTTTACAGCACTGTCTTTGCATCAGTCAATGTTGTCAGCAGTAAGGTGAACAATTACAGGTAGAAAAAAGCAATGAGGCAACCACACACATGGTATATTGATGTGAGTGTGCCAAAAAAGCTGAAATTGAATTGCACACAGGTAGGGAAGAAAATTCACAGTTATTACGAAATGTGCAAAACTATTTAGATGTTTTGTTGTTACTATATGGGTTCAAGAAGCAACCATACAAATAAATGAAATAAAATCCACTAAGGGCTATAATTGCGAAGAATACCACATCGGACTAGGGAAATTGCTGAACTGCAAGTCACTGGAGCTGGGAGAGTGGCTGGGAGAGAGGACATGCTTTGCCTCGTTCTTGTCTTGAGCAGCCTGCCTTAGCCACTGTCCGAGACAGCCGTAACAAGGTGGAGGTTTGGCTGCTCTTGCAGTGTTGCAGTGAGCAAAATAGCTTCTTAAAATTGATAGAAATACTAATTGTCAGCATGGGCTTACGCCAGCTAAGTGTTCCACCGATGTGTGTTGCCTTATTTTCAAGTAACTGCACACAATTGAGACAGTGTCTCAAGTGAAAAAAAAAATCAGGTTTCAGGTGCATAGGTTCAAAAAGAACTCTACAAAGAAGGTAAAATTTAGCCAATGATTTCAGAACTTGTTGCTCATATTCTGTGGTTTGTTCTTTTCTCCTACACCCAACTTCATAAATGAGTTTGTGTTTAACATGTCTTCTCATGTGTAGCGATGTCAGATAGGTTCAGTAAAACTTAGCAACTGGTGGGGAAAAAGAGCACAAAATCTTTGCAGGTTCCGTCCACGTGAAAAGCAGCAGACAGCATCACAGATTGAAATGGGTGCCCAAGTGGCACCAGGGACTAAGGGTTTCATCAAGAGCAAGTTGAAGTCAGTATGATAATGGCTGGAGACAGAATCTGACCCAAGTATCAAGGCTCCAGCTGAGTTCAGCGGAGCTGAACACAGTGAAAACGGCACACCTGGTGCAATTGTTATTGCATCCCACAGTGTTAAGCTGTGACCTGGGAAAGAGAACTAGTACGGAGCCACCCAGTGCATCTTGCGGGGGACCCCGCCTGAGAGAAGCTGCCACTGCCGTGCAAGTAACATTAATACAGAGCAGCAAGTACCTGACAACAAGATGGAAGCATTATTGAGAGAATAGAAGTGCTTGGTTTAGTTAACTTTATGGGACCATCCAGACTCCTGAGCCAGTACTCCTGGTGTCTTGCAAGGTTGCATTCTCAGTAGTGATGGTGAGCATCGAAAGGAAGGGGAGGCGACAGTGCAAAAGCTGTCGTACTGCAAAGAAGATAAAGTGAATTTTTGGTTGTATCATGCAAAAATGTATGGTTCTGCTTCATTAGAAATAGAACATAGGATGTTTCTTGCTTCAAGTTATGAGACTTTCAAATCCTGGCTGGTTCTGGGGTAGGGTGTAAGCTTGGATCGCATCCAAGCAGAATTTACCTGCAGTGATGGCAATAGCGCGTTATGCTGATAAGTACTAAAGGCATGCTGGTGCTGGAGGAAATTCTGTATACTCTGGTTGTTCTGGTCTGAGAGCTGAGGAACACAGCTGCCTTCATGTTTCCCCTTCTTGGGCAACACCGCAAATCAAGCAGGCTGGTCTTCACATCACTCTATACTAAAAATTGTGGGCAATTATTTTGAAACAGCTCATTTTTTAGTAAGTACTATCTTGGTGACATCATTTGAGGTATACGTCTGGAAGCCATATTCCTATTTGAATCTCCCAGTCACAACAGGTAGGAGCACATTAAAATTTGGGGGAGGGCTTGCTTGGCCAAGGTGCTATGCAGGCATGGTAGTTCAGCTCTAGAACCAATGGGTTTGTTTAATTCACCGGCATGCTAGAGGGGCTTTTATGAGGCTTTGCAAGATGTAATCCAGAGGACCTCGTGGTTTCTTTTTTTTTTTTTTCCCCTCCCTGCCTTGGACAAGAAGATAATTTCAGATTGAGGCATCTGTAGCATATGTTTTCTGCGGAGCTGGTGAAAATAGAAACATTTCAGTGAGGTCCCTATATGAGTTACGTCACTTGTTTTTTGACTCGGCAATCGGAGAGGAACTAGCGAGGAAGCCTGCTGTCACTGCTGGAGAAAGGATATAGGTCCTGGCGGCAAGCCCAGGCCTGCTCAGCAGATCAAAGGCTCTTCCCTTGGCTCCCAGAGCAGCCGGAAAAGCAGCTGCCCAGTCCCCTTTCAGCATCCTTCGTTCCTTTCCCCTGTTTGTGCCAGCAAACAACTTCTTTTCGCTCCCCACCTCGGCAATAGTCTCTTTTTTTTCCCTCGGTATCCTGCCAAGCAAGGTCCTTTTAGGGAGAGCGCTTGTGTTTACTACCTGCAGATCCCTGGGCCAGCCAGTGGAAACGCGCTGGGGATGCTGTGTTTCTTACACGCTCCTCCCTCCTCCCAGAGACGCTCCCAGCTGCTGACTTTAACCTGGAAGAGGAGGCAAAGCCGAAAGGAACAAGCCGTGGTTATAAACCACATGCCGTTTTCCAAGCCAGCCCGATGGAAGATTTCAATTTGGAAAAGTACTTTTTGTGCCAAAACAGCATAACAGCCACGCTTTGAAAGTCTTCCCACTCACCTCCCAGAAAAATAAATAGTGTGGCTTTTTTGTGGGCTGCTTGGTGGTGGTTTTTCCTTTTTAAATACATGACTGCCTTCCTCCAGAGCTGCTGCTTGTCGGTGCTGCTCGTCGCCGTCCCTGTTAACTGGTTCCTGCCGGGAGGTTTGTCCGCTATGAAAGGAGAGTCAAGCAGACGTGTCAGAGAACTGCAGACTCTGCAAGAAGAATATTATGTCTGCTATTACAGTGACGTTTCTTCTTAAGTTACACGATGGGCTAGTTGATGGGAGGCTTTAAAAATAACTGCACTGCGCTTCAAAGGCGCACGCAGCCCTTAGGTACCAAATTACTGCTAAAAAGGGGGTGAGTGCCTGACCCTTGACGGCCCCGCAGGCAGTGTCTGCATCACCAGCACCTTTTCTTCTCCCTGGTTTTGCGAGTCGGTCAGACCAGTAGTGGTAGGTGAATAAACTGTCCTGCCTGGGTCTGCTAAGGGTCTTGAAAATATTTCTGTAGTTGCTTTTGTTAGCACTGCGAGGCACTCCGGCTTGCAGTCGCAGCTGCAGCTGTGGATATGAGGTTTTCCTTGCTCAATAAGCGGTCCCCGAGCATAGGTTTGCTGACTAATGATCTGCCATAATTAAAATTACTATGGGAGCGATATTTTAAAAGATCTTTGTTCCCAATGTGAGCTTCTATGGGCTATTAAAGCTGCGAGCCTTTTGGGAGCTCCTCTGGGGAGCAGAAGCTCTTCTTGCTGTGTTCGCATACTGCTAATAAGGCCTTCATATGGGTTTGCCTACTACAAATTGCCAGTAATTAATAATATTCCATATAGAAGCATCAGAAATAGTTAAAGCATGCGACTGCGGACTGGCCCAGTGCCTAGCCCAGCTGCTTGGTAGGTCCGTATCTGTAGGCAAGTTATTCTATGCCTCAGTTTCTCCTTCAGTAAAATGAAGAGAATATGAGACTTAGTGATGCTTGTAAAATGTTTAATGTCTATGGGTAGGTGGTGGAAACCACTGGAAAGGACAGGTGTAGAAGCAGTAAAGGAAGAGAGAGGTTATTTTCCATAGCTTTGCTTATTATACCTGATGCTGTTATAATGGAATCTAATTTTCTAACTCATCTTTTGCATAAATATCCTATATTA
This sequence comes from Fulmarus glacialis, assembly GCF_000690835.1. Taxonomy (NCBI): domain Eukaryota; kingdom Metazoa; phylum Chordata; class Aves; order Procellariiformes; family Procellariidae; genus Fulmarus; species Fulmarus glacialis. The sequence continues at coordinate 19,263 of NW_009198199.1, forward strand.
GACAGCAGTGGCACTGTAGGGGGAATTAGAATAAGTGGAGAGAGTGAACTGCAGGATCATTATCACCAGAAATACATATCATTGTTTATTATCATAAAGTACCTCTAACGAGGCACAATTATGCCTGTAATTTTTTTTCTCATTGTTGTTCTTAATTGTTCTTCTCCGTGCGTCTCCTACCACCGCTTCTTTATTATGTGTATTGCGAAACTCCTCAGGGGTCCCAGCAAGGCACCAGTACAACGGAAAGGCAGGGGAGCCCCCCAAATACGTGCAGTCATTTCTTTCTCTCTCTCTTATCTCTCTTCTCTGCCTTTATTGGCATCTTCCCACTTGCCTCTTCCTTCCTCCCTGCAAGTCTGGTTTTGTCTTTACTACACCTGAAACAAATTATTTTGACAAAATGAATATAAAAAAGGCAGGGCAAAACACTCTCTTGTGTTTTGTTTAGTAGAAAAACGTGCAGCATTATAAAGTATCGAAACTGTAATGACTCTGTAGGAGAATTCAGGTAACGAGCAAAACAAATGGATACCCAAAGCAAATGTGTGGATGCACCGTGTGGGATTCAATCCAAGACCACGCCATATATTTATCCCGGGAGAGATATGCAGTAGTTATGGGCCCTAATCTTCAACAGATTGTAGAATTCTGGAAAATTAATCATTATAAGAAGTTTTTAAAGGATTTCAAGGAGTGGGTGAAGAAAGTAATTTGTCTTGAGTGGCCAGCTCAGCACTTTCTTGATCTTTTTACTGTCCCAGTAAATCATTTTCTGGGGCAAACTTTCAAAAAACTCCCACACAAACTATGCTAGGCAGAATGTCCCAAAAGTAGTATTAGTCTCTGTTTATGCTTTCCGGATCTGAAAAAAAGAGGTTGTAATACCAGGGTGGTACAGGCCCCTGCCTGATAGTGTGGGGGCTTGAAAGCTTCCCTTTTCTGAAAAAATATTTAGTGAATTTTTCAGGACTATGAGGCTGTTCATTTCTCATTTAACCTTGCTTTTATATGTTTTATTTCTGTGATACCCGATACAAAATTCCAAGTAGTACCACAGTGCGAGATCATAAACTGCCACATCTTTTCTCTTTAGAATGAGTAAAATGAAATGTAAGATTTTTTTTTTCCTGTAAATTGTTCTGGTTGACTTTGCTGGCTTAGAGCAGAGGTGTGGTTTGAAACGTTCAGATTTTAAAATATTAAGGGGAAAAAAAGAGAGAAAAGGAGGAATTGTGTAAGTTCTATTCTCCCTGCCTATAAAAGGCTCCCAGAAAATCTGGGAGCACCACACATGACTTCTGGAAGTCACGTAACTTCTGAAAGAACACACATAACCTGCGTTCATCAGTTATGAGGTTTTCCCTGGTCTAAAATATCCCAAACCATTTGTTGTCACTTGTATGCAGCATCAACTCCAAATCCAGAAGTATGATGAGTACCTAAAAATAATGAGATGTAAAAAAGGGATTTCTTTCTGCATATGTTCTGATTTTCAAACCGTTCAGGTGTAATTGTTTTATTACAGGAATATTAACCTAATTCGAGGATCAGAGCTTTGAGAAAGGTAATTTAACAAAATACCTTCTGATAAAATGTCAAGATTTGGCAGTACTGACTAGAAATGGGACTACTTGGAAACTCGAGTAATTCCTGTTATTGCTTTCTACAAGGCCACGATCATTTTCCTACCATATATGTTAGCATATGATGAAAGGGAATGGTGTAAGAGGCACAAGGAGTAACTTTGTGTTATTTTTCAGCATGAAAAAGAAAAACAAGTGTTGAAAAAGTTTTGTGTAAATTAAAATACATGCACAGAGAAACTAACTATACATACAAGTGGAATATACCTTTTTTTTTATTTGCATATAATATGATTTTATTAAAGCTCCTACATCCAACATGTGTAACCAGCCACGTTTCGCTGTAAGATCCAAACAGCAACAAATGGTGATATTTGCTAATGTTCGTTAAAATGTAATCCTCAGGTGACAGATGCGATTCCTCACAGTAGCTCCTAACACTGAGTTTTGCACTAAAAGCGGGAATACATCCTCGTTCTCTCACAAATGAAAAGGTGCGTGTCCTGACTGCCATTACAAAACTTACTGCTTGAATAGAGAAGGAGTTTCTGACGCTGCACAAGCAAAGATAGCTCAGGAGTTCAGGGACGACAGTTCATCAGGAGCAGGTACTTCCAGAGCTGCCCGTGTCTGGCATTTCTATCACAAGCAGCATTAATGACAGAGTGCTACGGATGTTTCAAGCTTCCCATCGTTGTCATCTCACAGCAAAATTATGAATCGGCTACTTCTGAATAAAGTTCTTCCTTTTTTTAAAAAAAAAAAAGAATAGCTGATTTTAGCCTGGTTTCCTAAACCTCTATTCTCCCACTGCCTGACAGGCAAGCAGAGGCCAATAACCCATGCCCCTTTGAATAATTTTTAACCCGTTGATCCATTTCAACCAAATTCAAGGAAAAGTTCTCAGGAGTGCTTATGTTCTGCTGGGCTTTGTAAAAATCAGTGGCGGGGTAGGAAAGCACAACTCAGGTTTGCATTGTCGCTGGCAAGCCCGGCAGCTCCCGCCCCGGCAGCCCTCGCCCCGCCGGGCCCTGGTGAGCTGGTGGCACCGGGGGCCTGGAGCAAGGGGCCCAGAGATACCGAAAAAGGGTGAAGCAACAGGGCATCGCCAGCCTTCAAACTTGGAGGTTGGAATTGTGGCCTCAAAATAAGAAGTTTGTGGGTTTTTCATTCAGACGAGCTCCCCCTGCCTACATCTACCACAACATCTGTGGAGCAACGATAGTGTTTTAAGCTCTCCCAAACTTACAATTTTAGGGCTAATTTTCTGGAAGAGCTAATTGAAATCATGTGACAAGGGCCTATATTAAATGCTGTCTAACATGTAACCTCACAAGTGTAAAATATGATATTAAATATCCCCCCAAATCTATCCATCCTCCAGTTTATCATGAAAATTTGATTCCCCTTGCCCCAGATAGTATTTACCCGGTACATAGACCTACTCCTTGTGCCCTAGCTCATCTCTGCTCCTGCCACTGCTGCTCTAGGGCTCCGTCTGCCTCTTTTACCTCCGTGTCCCACGAAGACGGTGTTAGCTGTTTGCCAGCGTTAAAGCAAATGTGGCTGCAAAAGCGCTTGCACACAGCAGCTATTCTGAACAAGTTGCTGTGAAGGGACTTTTGCCAAAAACAGAAGAGAAAAAAAAATGAGCTGGTATCTCGAAATACTTTCCTCACTGCAGCAATCAGCTGAGGAGGCAGGTCAGGAGAGAACGGCGTAATGCTGTTCACAGATAACGTGGGGGTGAGGGGAAGAGGGCAGAAGGCAGTGAAATTTGTTCATAAAGGAGTGAAGGAAACTCCTGGAAGCACCAAGAAGAGGAGACGCTAATGTGCCTTTGAAGTACATTTAACGTGGGATTGCTGACATGTCATCACAAGCACCAGCATAGAGCTATTACACGGGTCACTGCAGGGACAGGGTTACGGTGCCCTTCTATAATCTTGTTGGATTTATTTTATATTTAACTTCGCTGCTGAATTCCACCTTGTATAATGTTTGGTTTAGGAATAAGTCCTACAGCGCTCCATTTTTTTAATTCTGACCTGGTGATAGGGACTTTTAACCCCAACTCCCCTCTATACTTTTTTGTCTGAAAAGTAACGTAAAGTCTCTTTGAACAGTATTCTTCGGTCTTTCCAGGTATTTTTCATGGAAAGTGCAAAGATCACTTTTCATTTCTCAGATACTCAGGCTGTTTTCACAAGCATTTTGAAGTTGCCAATCTCCCTGCCCTTTACAAAAGTTTCCATTAACAAACAGAGAACAGTAGCAGTCAGGTGTGATGAAGATTGCTCAGCCACACACCATAAACACTGAATATGCCAAGATATAGTTGAAGTGAGCTGTTTATAAACAAGTGCTAAAACCTCATCTATCTCCATAAGAGGTGTTGTAGAATGATGTTGCGTAACCAAAAATGTCAAAAAACTTTTTGTAAGCTTTGTGAATAGGAAAAGGGGTGGCTACATTCATTATTGGTTATAAACACTTTATCCCCAGCTTCTTCTTAATATAGTTTCACTGGCACAATCACAGCCTTCTATGTTCCAAAACAGAGAGCCTTCCTCATTCTTGCTTACCACAAAAATGTGTTTTTAAGAGCAAGCAAAAAGAAAGGAAAAAGCAGCAGCACCTCAAACTTGTTACTGATGTCTGAAAACTTGTGGCAGAAAAACCAGCACACCTTTAAACTGCAAGTTCTCATAGCTGGGTTTTGGCATGGAGGTGGAGGGAGGGCCTTGAGACAGGGTGAGAGTCCAAATTGTATGTGCTCCAAGCATCTGCATGGAAGCTGCCAAGCCCCAGCTTGCCCTGAGTCCTGGGAAGCAAGACTTGCTAGGGATGCTGCCCTTGAAGGAAGAGGCAGCACCGGCAGGCCGATAGCCTTGTTTGTGGAGGACACCTGGCCAGCAGCAGTCACCAAGTCCCATCCATTGTGCCCCCTTTGGTGGCAGTAGGAAGAACATCCCAAAAATACCGGTGCCTGAGCTCTGCCTCTTCTGCCTGGGACCCTCGTGCATGAGGTGACAACACCAAGCTGTGCAGGTGGTTGTTGGAAAGATTGTGTTATCGGTACAACGTACACCCTGGCTGAGACACAAACCACACTCGTCAAGCACAGAAGCGGCCCTGAGCACTTCATCTGTTTGGCGGTGGTGGCCTTGACATCTCCTTGCATTGACTCAGAGTTTATATACTTCTTCAGAAATACTCTCTTATTAATTTTGAAATGAGTAGTAAGTAGTGGATATTGCTTACTGCTTATTGCTTATTGATATATATATATCAAAGATTGTGGACAAAATGCAGACAAAATGCGTATGGTGGTTGGAGCAGAATCCATTACATCTGCGGTAGTCCTTGGCATCTTCTGGAACAGGAGGTAGCTTGCTATTTTTCTCTTTTTATTTTTAATGTATCAGACCCATGAAGGCAGGGATTTATTTACAAACCCATCTGAACAAATAGCTCCAAAGACAAAAGGTAATTGCCTAATGCTCACCACTGTGGTAGCAACAAAAATTTAGTTATTAATAGGAAGACTTGATCTGCACCATTTTTGCAGACTGTTATGCCTTGTGGGGTAGGGAATGTGCTTCATTAGGGACTTCTCTTAAATAACAAATGTAAACCATATGCACATTCAGCTCAAGGTCTTTACCTCAGAAATAATTATGTCCATAGCTACGCACTGCCTGTTAGCTAAATGTCATTCAAGGTCTTCCCTGAAATATTAGAAGCATAAGTAATACCAGATTAACCAAGTTCCTGAAAAGTATTTTGAGGGTTATTCTTTAAAGAAGTAAGATTGTGGGACATGGTTCAGGGCAGAGAGGGAAGTAACTGGAAACCTGAAGGGATAAAGCAATCCCCTCTTTACATTTACCGTAGGTTTGTCTGTGTGTTGTTATGCACATGGCTTTTGCATGTGACTAAGAGCCACATGTACACGCAGAGAGAGTGAAAAAATGAAATGTGTTTAGGGAAATTACTTCAAATGGTGCCTACACATTTGGGATCTCTAAGGTTGAGGGTAGCAAGTGCACAGGCTAAGGTCCAAATTCCCAATGAAACATACACACAGATCACAATATCCAGAAATTTAGAGTCTTATTTGGCAGAAAATAAAATACAGGAGCATGAATGTACAAGCATACGTATTGCGTTAGAGGGTTCCTGAAAAATAGTTGCTGGTAAAACAGGATTTCTACTACAAAGAAATAACCATATCTTTAGTCCAATTTAGCTACTCTCCATTTGGTCAGATAGGGGCGATATCCCCAGGAATCCCTCTGATGAGGGGTTCCCCCAGAGCCAGGGACATTATCCAGTTGCAGTTTAAAGAAACTTAGAGCAAGGATGACGGAGTAAAGACAGAAGTCTCTGAGAGCATTAGGAAAAGAGAAATAAAAAGTGTGAGGGAGCAGTGTGTGAGAGAGGGAGCTTCACTCTCTCGTATGAGCAAAGCTAGGAGAATTATACCTGTCCTTGGGTTTTGTGGTGAGTGGAGCCCAGGTCCCTGGTATCAGGTCTGGACCTGCTTGCTTTCCTCTCTTTCTTCTTTTCTTCTACTTCTGTCATGTGCAGAGTCCATATTTAGATTAAAAAATGGCATTGATTCTTATGGAGGCTTGTTAGATTTACATCTGTTAACAAAAGGGACTCTTAACTGAAAGGCTCTGTTCAGGGCACTAGCAGCAGAGAATAAGAGACTGCTGTTAATCTGGGCTGAGCCAGGGGAGTGGTAGAAGACTCCTTTTCCCGGGAACGCAAGGGAGGTGCCTGAGAGCCATTGCTTGGAAATCCACCCAGAGCAGGCGCATCAAGAGCTGCCAGCTCTTGCTAGCTCTCTCTAGGTACTGCGGTTGTCCACAGAAGAAGACGCTATTATCATGCCTGGAAGGAGACCTGCATGATGATGCACCTCCGTCCCGTGCCCGTCACAGGCAGTGCCACCCCGGAGGTGGCCCAGGAGAGCCTGCAATTGATTCAGAAGCATCTGAGATTGATTATGATCAGTCCATTTACTCTTCTTCATTGCTAACAGCTCCTGCCCAGGCCCAGCTCACCCTTAGGCACGGCTGGGCAAACCTTTCTGTTTAACTCTTGCAACTTCGGCTCTGTCTGCTCCAGCCAGCGTGGCCGCGAGGCAGTGGAGCGGCAGAAGCTAGCAGCTCTGCCTTACGGTGTAGCACAGTCCCGTATTAGATCACCCTACGTACAGGGCAACACTTTCCAGAGGCTTTGCTGTTTGTAAATTAAATGTTGAATAAATGATGTTATATGGGATTAACCTTTTATGAGAGCTCTAGCGTTCTTTGGGCAGGCTGCCTGTTTGATTGAGAAATGTATATTTGAGTTGTCCTCAGTGAGGATAGGTGTGTTATCTGTCAGGAGCTGCCTGCTGCCTCGCCGCAGTGACCTCCCATTCCCAGCAGAGCACCTGCGCGTGGCAGGTCGGTGTGGCCGCCATTCCCTACGGATGTGCGCTCTTGAACAGGCTGAACAGTTTTACTGCAGAAATCGTAGTGTGTTCTTACTACACATTATCCGCGTACACAAAGCCAGATCTGGATCTATTTCTTTTTGATTTGTACCTGTGCAGTTCTGTTGACCTTGGTGGATTTATCCAGGTGTATGTCAGACCAGAATCAAAGCCTCTGCTCTGTCGGTGAAATGGAAATCAGGAGCTGGGCTGGTGTGCTAAACAAAACACATGATTACCAGGAGAAATGACTTGGCAGGAGTTGAAGCACCAGACACAGAGAAAAATGTTTGCTTTGAAATTCCAGAGACTTGACTGTCCCTTTGGTTTTTCGGAATGCTTTGATTTAGTCATGCGGGGTGGGAGCAGGCTGTAACCTCGCAAGGGCACTGGGAATAGTACCTCTTGTGCAGCTACAGGAGATGTGAAGGGAATAAACTGTCAGCAAGCTTCAAGGAGACAACAGATGTATACGTGGTTAGGAGAAGTTTGGCTGGCTTATAAAATTTATTTCCACCACAGGATCAAAAGCAATTATGTGTATAAAATATATAATCCTTGGCTGTGTAATGTATAACAGGACATAGCAACGTAAGTGAAGGAACAGCAAATTCATTGCATGCAAATAGCTGAACAGTTTCGCTTTTAATTACTTGAGAGCAGAAGAAAAGAAGGCTCCTACAGTTTCCGCGAGTGCAAATTATATATGCCCATAAGGAAATCAAGATTTGGTGCGTTTAAAAGAACCCATTTTATGATTCATTTTGAGAAGTAAACATTCCAAGCCAACTCTGCTTGCTTTTGGTTGCAGCTTTCAGGACAACCCTTGCATCAGCAGAATGAACTGTTGACACAAATCTGCTTGCTGTACTTGAGTATCTTTCCGATTTGCTCATGCAGTCAGCAGTTAAAGGCAGCTTGCTCACATTTTCTGCCTGTACTTATGCTACTTAGCTCAAGTGTGAGTGTAGTTTGTATCCCCGAAAAAAAATCTCTGAGTCTCAGAAAAACAGCGGTGGGGCTGGATGCTGTTCCCATGTTGTTGGGGAGCTCCTGCTAGACTCCTACACTAGTACAAGTCCAGGACCATGCGTACATTGTTAATGTACACACTGTACATTGTTAATGGGGCTTGCACAAGAGGAGAGAGAAAAAACCACCTAGCTGAAATTTCCTCATAATAACTTTAGTAATTCAGTCCTCTTCTATGGCTGTAATGAGTGTTAATAAGTGTTTCCATTTATTTTTCATTGTTATGTTGGCATTTTGTTTCTAGGATGAGAATAAAAATAGGATGAGGAAAAAACATGGATTAGAAGCTTTAAAACTGAATGTTACAAAAGGAAGGAAAATTGAATAATGCCATAAAAATGTGCTCATGTTCCAACTTCTTAATAACCCAACTATGGAGAAATATTCTGATTAGAATTTTAAAAGTATGTTTTCCCACTGATTTTCTAGTAGGCTGCAAAACTTCTAAAGCTATATTAGGATGGCCCAAATTCCGCCTTAGTCCCTGAGACTAGTCACATGGATAAACCTCGCAGAAAGTCTCTGATGATCAGAGGGCACAAGAAATGTGCTGAGCAGAGAACCAGCACAGGCCAGGTTACACGTGAGACAGGTTTTCTCTGTATGGGACCTGTTATCTGAGATCACTCATTTGATGCAATCTGTGAGATCTTTACTGAAGTAAGTTTCGCTGAATGGAAAAAAAGAATAGGTAGGCTATGATCATTGATTGCTTGACTCCAGGCTTGCCAGTGAGGCGTCTGCCCATACTTTTGAATCTCCCTTGCTTTTGTTTTTTTTTGGAACAGGCTTCCTAGGGAGGTGATTGGTGCCCCATCTCTGTCGGAGTTTAAGAGGCATTTGGACAATGCCCTTAATACCATGCTTTAACTTTTGGTCAGCCCTGAATTGGTCAGGCAGTTGGTAGGTCCCTTCCAACTGAAATATTCTATTCTATTCTATTCTATTCTATTCTATTTGCTTAACATTGCACTTTACCTTTAAGCACATGTTGAACCCTTGGGAGAGTATAAAACATGCTTTTAAAAGATCTTAAACTGTGTTAGGACGTGGGACAGCAGCTATGACAAGCTGTTTGCTGGCAGGATTTTAAGAAATGAAAAAGTTTTTTTTTTAATTGAAAATGAACAGTTTCTTTTTGGTGAGTTGGGTTGCCTTAGCTGTGTCTCTGAGAATACTGCGAGCCCTCCGACGATGGGTACTGCAAACAGCACAGTCAAAATTGTCCGCAGCAGACAGGGAAATTGCATTTCGTACATAATTCACAATGTGCTACAGTGATTCCATAAAGTCAATATCTGTCGTTAACTGGGAGGAAATCAGAGAGGAAAGAAAGGAGTGTTTGTTCTCACTGATCTTTGAAAGAGGTGTCTACAAACTGCTGATTTCCATTGCGCAGCACTACACAAACAGCAAAGCGGAGCCCTTCTGCACATTTACAAGCACTGTGTCCGAGACAGATAAACTCTGCGGCTAGAATAGTATCTCTTTGTCTCCAGATTTTCATCTCAGAGCTCGACAAAAATGGAGAAAAGGGACCAAATACAAATAGGGGCAACTTAGTGCAGCAACATGCTAGAGTTGTTTAGCGTTGGGATTCCTTGTGCCTAGTTGGCCATCCAAAATTAGTCAGCTGGGCCTGCCGTTTAGTACAGGGAGGGAGGCAGACACTGCCAAAGGGCAGTTCATCCCCTCCAAGTATAGCTGTCATAAGAAGGGTGGGATAAGTTACTCGCCCAGAGTGCCTGTGTTTTCTAGGCATTTATAGCCATTTATACAGGTTCCTCCAGATTTTCCCTCTTTTTTGTTTTCAGGAAATATTTGCTAAGAGGATTGTGAGTGTGCTTTGTATTTGTTTCAGATTTCCTTTCGCAACAAGGAACTGAAATTACCCAGGTTAAAATTACCCAGCATACAGGAGTCAGGTCATAACTGGGATTTTCAGAAAGACAGTACTGCAACAGGGCATAAACAGCATGTTGGAAATCTTCAGGCATTTTGTGCATACGCTGTGCAGTGAGTAGGCACTTACACAGGGGCTTTATCCTTCCGGGTAACGAGTGTGACATTTACTGCATTGTTACAGAAGGCAAAACAGCACATGCACAAGAGGCTGGCAATGGCACGATGCATTGAACTACGAGGCAGAAATACAGTGTCCTCAGGAAGGAGGAATTTGGCCATAATCACACCGGGTTGCGGGAAGCAGTGAGACTCAGGAAGAGCACCCGAAAGGCTGCAATGTGAGGCAGGGCTGAGGAGGGGGTGGAAAGCTTGGAGAGAGGCCACGGCAGAAAACACAGTGTTTGTCCTACAGAGAGGGAGACATGGATACCCCGAGGTAAAGGGCTCCTTTTTTCTACAGGCCTAGATGTTTTTGTTTGCTTCGATGCTTGTTTGAATGGAAAACCATTCAGGAATGGTCAGGACAAAGTCAGGAGAATGATGTGTGTGTGAGCGAGGGAAAAGGGAGTAGTATTTCTGTGAGCAGTGCTCACATGGCCACATGTGGGCTAACAAAAACTGAAAAGGCAGCTATTCTCTCTCTGGATGTAATTTGCAAACCATCATTAATTAAATAATGCTGTCCTTTTTTTTCCAGAATAGCTTAAGCTGTAATGGAGTGTAATCTGTTGAATAATAAATATCCACGTATTTCACTGAATGTTCTTTTACTACATAATGATGCATGTCAAGAAAAAATCTGTGGTTCTCCTTGAACATCTCCAAAGTTGTTTAGATTTGCCTTTTTAACAAGCTTTTAATGTAATAACTACAGAGGAGTATCATAAGGCAATGTTTCCCAAACTGTGTGAGCTGCCAGGCCCTGTAGGTGGTTTGCAGATGGTCTGGAGACCATATTAAAATAATAAAATCATAAACTGGAGAGTTAAAACACGGGCGATAAGAGTGCCGAGCAGGCCACAAATGTGTGGCAGGAATTTCATTTACAAACATAAGGGACGGGCCACAAAGGCTGGTCGCTGATGGAAGGACCTACGAGTTTTCACCGACTTCTCCGGTGTTCTGCATGGGTCAGCCTTCGCATCCACCAAAAACCTTTTGTAAGATGCGAATGGCTGGGAAGGCAATTTATGGGGCTGTCTGCTTTATGCCGTTGTGTAGGGCACGGATGTGAATGCATTTGAGCAAAACCAGCTTTCCATCAACAGTGGGCGAGTGGAGCCGGTGAGCCACGGAGGCTGCTTCCGACCTGCATCGCCACGTGCGGTGTATCAGCTTCCACATGAAAAAGCCAAGGGTGTTGCATGCGATCAGTTACCTATATGCTTGAATGGACAGTAGAGTGGACTCACCTGCCTGCTTTGCCTGCAGTTCTGGCAGTACAAGAGAGCTGTGAATCTGACAGGCGCTGCCCGTTAGGCTGAGGTTACGGCTGCTCGGTAGCACTGGAAAGGGTGTTACTGGCATACTGGTGATCTGAGTATTTCTGAACATACACAGTTAAATTTTCACACTATAAATAGCCTGCAAATAACAAATGTCTTCAAATGCTTGTTCTTATTTCAAATTCAAACCTGTTACGTTTTCGTGAATTCCAAAGGGAAATATTTATGCCGTGCAAATTACCTTTTTAACCCATAAACAACTAATAAAATATTTATAATCTTTATATTCCATTCAATAGCACATCAAAAATGACATGGATATGTGTGTTTCTCCTCTCCAAGGCTGTGCACTAAAATGAACACAAAATGGCTACTTTCCATTATGCTCTAGCCTCCTTAGTGACTAATGCATTCAGTCTACAACAGAAAACAGGTCTGTATCTGCATTCTGCAAACAACAGCTCTCTTCTGAGCAGCCAGACAAAACCCCCAAATCTGCATGCCTTCAAATGCTGGCATATAAAAACTAGGGGTTTAATTTTATTTTCTAAGAGAAGCTAACTTGCAAAGAATTTCTGTTCTTTTTACCTTGTGTTAGACACAGATGATTAGTCTGAAAGGTAAAGAAAATTCACTTCAAGTAAATGAATCTATTCATACTTAGATGAGCTATTCTTCTGCTTTGGCAACCTGTGGAAATGGTAATCTAATCATGCCACAGTACTAGTATCCAATAAGCTGAAAGCTTGTAATTCACAGCTCAAGGGGAATGTGGAAGATAGTTGAGAATGCAGTAATTATAGGGTTGGTGCTAGAATGAGCAGTGAAATAATGTGTATTATTTTGTTCATAAGCAGAATTTTTTTTTTAGCCCGTAGCAAGCAGGTTGTGTGAGCAACCGAGCTGCAGGTTTTTTGTCTTTGACACAAAGCCGTAGGACATCTGGTGCTATTAACTATAATTCCCTCCGTGTCCCAGTAACACCTTTATACAAATATATGCACATGCAAATACATTTACCTTAAAGCTGAAGAAAACTGTTTCCAGAAAAAAGATTTCTGTGTATCTCTTCGTATGCCGTTCTGTGAAGCGAAGAACTGGCGGGGAACTAAGTTGTATTTGGATTCAAACCAGTCAATGCTGGGGACACCGACCTCCTAACTCCAATCTGTGGTGTCAAATAAACTAGTTTACCTGTGGGAGAGGATCACCTGGGCAGCTTCACCCTCTCAGCTAGAAGGGTCCATGACACTGGCCGAGCCCTTGAAGCTCTTCTGCTCTCCTCCCATAGCATTTCATTTCTGAGGTTTTAGCCTTTTTACTGCAAGTTCTATGTGTTTTCCTTTAGTTTTGGGCTGTTTTGGGGTGTTTGGTGGTTTGAATCAGAATGGTTAGTGTTACAAGATACTTTGGGACTTAACATCTATTGCGTGGGAACTATGGATAGACCAGATGATCCCTCCCAGTGTCATATGCCAAGGAAGCTGAGAATGCCACCCAAAAGGAGCATCCTCTAAGAAACCAAAGATACAAATCGAAGCTCAGGAGAAAAGTATGTCTTGAAATTTGTTGCATCATATAAGATGAGAACAAAAGCAAAACTCAAAGGCAGAGTTCAAAATGAACATAGTTTTAGAATCATAGAATCATAGAATCATAGAATCATTAAGGTTGGAAAAGACCTCTAAGATCATCAAGTCCAACCGTTAACCCAACACCACCATGCCCACTAAACCATGTCCCTAAGCGCCTCATCTACACGTCTTTTAAATACTTCCAGGGATGGTGACTCCACCACTTCCCTGGGCAGCCTGTTCCAAGGCCTGACCACTCTTTCAGTGAAGAAGTTTTTCCTAATGTCCAGTCTAAACCTCCCTTGGTGCAACTTGAGGCCATTTCCTCTCGTCCTATCGCTGGTTACTTGGGAGAAGAGACCGACCCCCACCTCGCTACAACCTCCTTTCAGGTAGTTGTAAAGTGCAATGAGGTCTCCCCTCAGCCTCCTCTTCTCCAGGCTAAACAGTCCCAGTTCCCTCAGCCGCTCCTCATAAGACTTGTTCTCTAGACCCTTCACCAGCTTCGTTGCCCTTCTCTGGACACGCTCCAGCACCTCAATGTCCTTCTTGTAGTGAGGGGCCCAAAACTGAACACAGGATTCGAGGTGCGGCCTCACCAGGGCCGAGTACAGCGGCACGATCACCTCCCTACTCCTGCTGGCCACACTATTTCTGATACAGGCCATGTATGTGTATGCATGGGTGGCTATATTTGTGTGTTCAGACAAGCACATGCACACAGATATTTGTTGTACTTATTGACTCCTCTTTCTTACTCCACATACACTTCCAGCGCCTCGCCTACCTGTCACCCTAATGCGTATTATACAATGTAGAGTAAGATTTTCCAAATGCATTTCCAAGAATAATAATGCCCATATTGTTTTTATTAGAAAATTGCATGTGCACAGTAACAATTCATCTAGCCTCTGCCTCATCTGGCAAAGTGCAAAAAAACATTGTGCAGACAGGAACATGTGTTAATGATGCAACTGATGTTAAAATTGTCACGTAGGATGGATTTCACACATGGCAGGCTCTGGAAGCTCACGGGAAGCTCAGTTCTCAACCAGGTGGCATGCAGCAGTCTGAAGAATGTGAAAAGTAGCCTTTTTAACCCATTTTTTCTTTCGACAACATCTGATTTATGGGGGAGGGGGAAGTACCGTTGGCTCAGTTCTCCTTAGTGAGGCTAATCTAGGAGGTCTGACTTATAACTTGTACCAGTGGAAGTGAGGAAAACAAAGCTCTGGAACATTTCAGAGCCGCTTAGGACACTTTTAAAACCGAAAGCTCTTTGACTGTAATACTAACTTAAATTACAGTGAATAGTGCCTTCCATCCTGAAGGACTCTAACATGCTCAACAGAGCTCAAGTCCATTCTGTTGTGTGAGCATGGCAAGGTTTGAAATGATTGTCTTCTCATTTCTGTCATGACAGCTTTTGCACTTTTCCCTTTATCATTATAGGGTTGTTCATAAATATAGACATTTATTTTCCCTTTTAAGAGTCCAAATTCCACTTCACATGCTTAAAAATAGACACAAAGAGGTTCCACGCAGACATATATAACAAACATGAAGGGTATGCTTTTCCAACTTCAATTTAAACTTTTGTATAAACAAAAATGTTTCTGTATTCTTTTTCTTGAATGATGTACAAATATTAGAAAAGAAGAAAAAGAAAAGAAAATCCTCTAGATCAGTCATTTTTTACTTGGCTCTATGGGGTTAAAAAGAAATTACTCACAAGAGGAAAATAGGGAGGAAAAATATGAAACAATCTTGTCCTGTTGAGATGACACTTTTCTCTTGATAAACAGGTCAAATCAGCAGGTTCCCAATCTCAAAGAAAACTGCTGTGGTGGCCTACTTGGCTGTTAATACATAGCACATCCAAGACATGTATAGAAAAGTCAACTGAATGGGATAAGAAGGAAAATATGACTCATCCACAGTCCTAAGTGCTAAATTCAGGAAAACTGTTAAGAAAGTTCCTTTTTATTTTATGAGTAGATTTCAATCCTGGTATACATGAATTAAACAGCAATTTTATACACAAAAGAATGACGTTGTGGATGTAATAAGCTGCCTTTGAAATTATTAAGATCTAATTGTTCACGCTTTTTCTAATCATTCTGCAGGTAGGGAAGTCTGTGCCCTGAGAAATCTTAGATAGAGGCGAGTTCATGTACACACTTTGTTGCTGTTTTCTTCACCCAAGTCATTCAGCAAAAGTACCTTGAATATTGCCCTTTTTAGTCTTTAAAAGCTGAAGGGAATCAGACCTGCCAACACTTTGACAGACTCCGGAGAAAACAAAGGTCGCGGGAGGAGACTGCTGGCTCAGTGTGCTGCACTCCTCTCTGCAGCAAAGTCTCCTTAACTCTGGAAATTCTCCAACAGTACCGTGGTTATTCCAGAATAACTCTTTGTCCGGATACCCTTAATCCCAAATAAAAAGTGGGGGTGTAGCGATTCAGTTTAAACCACTTCCAAAATGCATAATTACTCCAGAGTAATAGCTCTTCTGGAAAACATCCAACTAGCCTTAAACCGTTCTCTCAGCTGGGTGCAGTGCAGCCGTGGATGCTGCTGCTGCTGTGACCTACAGCTACGCACAGTCTGCATATCCTCTTAGATCCCTTATGATAAAAAGTAAATGATAGTAATATTGTTGGTAACAAGAGCTGACTGATTTACTCACTGGAACTGATATTAATCTTGAATTTTTAATTTTTCCCAGTTCCCGAGTTGTTTGCGAACAGTCCTCATTATTACACATGTATTTGTTTATCATTTGATAACAGACAATTTATGAAAAGCAGACCCTGGCCTCTGGATTATTCATCATCTGTCCATTTTAATTATTTGCTTTTTGTGCTGGGTGATTGACATTTGACAGTGATGCTGCTCAGACTCTGTAATTTGATGAGAATAACAAATAATGAATAACCACATGTTCTCAGCAATGTTAACCAGGCAGATAAAGGTGCTGGTATTAAGACAGACATTCTTCAAACATCCATGTAAACAGAAATTGAGGTCATGTAAAGATTTTCAAGCAAAGCAGAGCCAAACCAGGTTGCCTGTTGCTCTGCTGAGCATCCTTGTTTTCGTAGAACACTCACAGCTATTTCTATTAGTTTATCTTTTTTTTTTTTTTAACTTAGCAGTTTGGACAAGAGGATCCAGACCTGATTCTTCCCCTTTCTTTCACATCCCGTATGCCTGTGGGAGCACCTTCAGTCAGAGGTTTGGGTTACTTTCTGATCCACAGTGAGTCAGCGAAGTCTCAGAGACAGGTTTTTATTCCAGAAGAAACACCAAGTTTGTAGGAGGAATAGGTGTGTGCAATAAATAGATTTTATTAGAGGGATGATTAAAGAAGAGGAAATTTCAGGCTGGGGCAGAAAATGGTAGGGAGAGAACTCAAAAATCGGAGGTTTGGTTAAAAATTTGATCTTTCCTGCATCTCATGCACTCAAAGGTGTGGAGGATTTGCTATGTGCATGTGAAGTTGTACGGATTTGTAGGATTCACTTTGCTGGTGTTTGCAAAGATTTTGTATTGGCCTTGAGATCTTCAGAAAGCATTTCTGTAGTCTAGAGATTCAAAAGGTCTAAATACTTTGAAGTGTCAAAATTCATTTGGGCGTATTTGCTTTCTCTTTTTACGTATTAAATAGATGGCCTGGGTTTACCTTTTAACTTAGCCAGCACAAAACATCTGAGTTTACCTTTTAACTAAGCCAGTACAAAATGCATCATTCATTTTTTATAATCACATAAATGTAAACAATGCTAATATTATTTTGCTGTCTAGGGATTAGGGAAAAGGGAGATTTATCCCAGGCTGAGACCATGACCACTAATTCTGAAATCTCTGGCTAAAGGAAATTGTACTTGAAAGATAAATCCTGTGTGTGCTTGGGAGAGAAAAGTTTGCTTACATTGGTTCTTCACTGTGGCAATGCTTCTTTGTCCTTGTGGTAATTATGTAAAATAAACCTCTGATTTTTGCCACTGGAATGATATCAGATGAATTCAGCCATCAGGGTTTCAGGATCATGTTGGCAAGTTTTAAAATTTCCACCTCTACTAAACTGATGGTTTTTTAAATAAAAAAGAAACAAACAAAAAAAAAGAAAAAAGAAAAGAAAAAAACAAGTTGCTGGGCTGTCATCAGACATGCAGCTGATGTCTCCGAGGAAGTTGTGGGAGTTTGTATCCTACAAATTGTGAATCTGAATTTCTCCAAGGCCTGTTTTACAGGCATTTCTTTAGTAGATGAAGTAATATGTGGAAAGAAAGAGAATGTCTTTCACTCAAATCTTGTTTAAAAGTAACACAAGACTGGTCTTTCCTCTTTCATGTGTGCCAGGGCCACCGTCTTTCTTTGTCTAAATGTCTTCTGGGAACTCGTGCTGTCCTCTTGCTAGATCAGGATCCCAACAAGCAGTGATTTTTGTGCTCAGATTTATTGAAATGCTCTTATCTGTACACTATGGTGACTGTAAATGAGATGTCGATATTTTTTGCACTCAGGAAACTCAGGCTGATCATGAGGAATTTCTCACGCCAAGCCAGTATTTTCAGCTGATTTGTTGCATTATTAACTAGGACTCTTGTCATAAAGAGCAAATAGATAAAAGGATGAGGTCACTCACAGTGACCTCAAACCTGTCCCTGAGCAAGGACGTAACTTGTTAATTTGAATGTAAAATGGGAAGATAGAAATCAAGTTTTGGTGTAAATTTTAATTCCTCTTAACACAGAACACATATTTCATGCACAGTCTTCATATGCCTTGTTCACCAAGCAATTCTATTTGTTTTTGAAAAATGTTAATGTCCTTGGGCTTGAGTCAGTTTTGCTATTTTATCTGAAATTAGGCCAAAGATAAGTATAATTTCTTGTGTAAGCCCCTTGCCTACATTTCCTCCTCATCTGAGAAGGGATTGGATTTTCCCCCGCGGTGCTAGAGGATCTGCCCTGACAGGTGACTTTTAGCAGGTCATCTGATAACCTTATCAGGACCACAGGGGAGGCAGAACTATTGAGCTGGGTCACAATTCTCTCTCTCAGGTGACAAGTCACCGTTCAGCCCGGACTATGGATTCAGTCGTAATTTTCCCTCTTCCCTTCCTTCCTCCCGCTACAAGCGGCTCTTGCTTTTGGTTTGGGTTTGGGGGTTTTTTTTTAGGAAATAAGCGAGCATAACTTGCTTGTTTTAGACATTCCAAACCCCAGAAGAGATAAGTGTGCTGAAAAATGCAGTACTGGCTCCGTAAAAACAAGTCAGTACTTCCCTGGCTGAACAGATGTTCTTGCTCAACACCCACATCATGCTTTCCTTCCTGAATGCTGGTTTTCTACATTTATGTTTATTAGTAATTCTCTATGAGAATAACATAGTGTGTTGTTATACCTGCATAGCTCTTTTCACTTACAGTGAACTGCATCGAAACAGATCGTAAAATTATATAAATCAGTTCTTGTGGTGCTTCATGGCAATTTATAGTAGCTAAAAAGCTGTTCATGTTGCTTTTATCAATCACATTCTTCTTTTAGTTTGTATTGGCTTTTATTTTCTTGTCTTTGGCATTTGTACAGTTTCTTCTTAACATATATCTGATTAAAACACAGCAGCCCTTCATCATTGCTGTCATTTGAATAACTTTTAACTCTTAGCCAAACTATTTAATATAATCTTAGATATCAAGTAGCATAAAGTAAGTCTCAAAACAAATTGAAAGGTAGACTTTTGAGACGATGTGAAAGCAGTAAAGCCTTGATGCCATTGGGGACTGAGCAAAAAAGCTTAAGCATATACTTTCTTTTAAGAGTTTAAAGAGATTTGAGTCCTTTGCTGGACCGGGTGACAAAATGCTTTCTGCTGTGAGGAATCACAACCTATACTCATCAGCATCATGAGGTAGTTTGCTTAATAAAGTAAGTGGCTACCATACTGAAAATAGTAAATTCCATCTCACATAGGTTGTATTAAGCACATTTGAATAGTCTATGTCAGAGCAATGACTTTCTCGATTGCTTAAAAGTTTCTGAACAGCCTTAGAGTTGAATAACATGCAAAACTGGTGTACCTACATTTCTGTACTTGCTGTGTATACCAGTCCCCTAAAGACTG
Organism: Fulmarus glacialis; assembly: GCF_000690835.1. NCBI lineage: Eukaryota > Metazoa > Chordata > Aves > Procellariiformes > Procellariidae > Fulmarus > Fulmarus glacialis. The sequence goes on from NW_009198199.1 coordinate 38,428, forward strand.
GAGGAATATAACTGTCCTATATGTATATATATCTGTCTCATAGTGCAGAACTTCCCCACTGTGGGTCAGCTTTGAAAGGTTCATTAGTAACAGTGCTGCTCACTGTGTTCTGTGTTTTATTGTATCTTTTAAAAAATCCCAGATATAAAAGTAACCAAACCATGAACAATGAACTCAAACGGAGCAACCCTGAGAACGGATTTTGACTCAGAAAATTAAAAAGGCTTTTAAATTTCACCAGTTGTCATCATGTCAAATTATACCTATACAGTTTTCAGTGGATTCAGCTGGGTGTAATTGATAACAATGTACAGCTTGTTTGCACACCATGAAATAAAAGGAAATCAGTTTAAAATCAGTGAACTGATACGGTTAATTGGAATAAACTCTCTGAATGAATCACTCTTATTTCCACTGCATTTTCATTTGATTTTAAAAAAACCCTTATCAGTCATATCCACTTCTAAATGTGTCCACATCAGGGGTAGGTTTGCAGCAATTTAAACTAATTGATTTCTAAGCCAATTTAGATGCATCGCTAATCAAATTCTGTGAGACCAGCTTGATGCCAATGTGTGCAATGATACAGAATTCTGCTTACCCTACCTTAAGTTTATTAAGTATTCAGAAAACCACTGGGAGTAAAAACCAGTAGAAGCTTGTTTTCTTGCTAACATCAGCAGCAAACAAAGAAGGTACATTTCCAGATTGAGGAAGAGGGAACAACTTTTACAGTCGTTTCTTTCTTATACAGGAATCACACTTTGAAGCGTCGATACCCCAGCCAAATACTGCCTTTTGAAAGTTAGTTGCAGTGAAGAGCTTGAAAAGAAAATCCTTGCAGTAATGTTGAAAACAGTGATGTCCAACTATGTTAATATCTAGCTAGCTTAAATGCTACATGATCAGATTACTCCGAGATAATTGGCTTGCTTAAGTCTCCTCTAGGTTCACAGGTTAGTATCTGGGATCCACAGATTTAGAAGAGGAGAATCCTAATTATTCTCTAGTCCAACCTCCTACATGACAAAAGCTGTGCAATATCAACCTGCAATTTCTCCATCAAATTTGTGACAAGCTCATCCTAAAATGACTGCTAAACTTGCTTTATCATCAGTCATCTCCATTGCTACCATGGGAGGATGAGAGATTGGCAGCAGAGGCTCAGGAAGGACAAAATGCAGTGCTGCTTAATGAACTGCGAAGGAGGGCATGACCCACAGTACTTGCTTCATGAGTAACATGTGGGCTTGGTTCTGACCACACATCTGCCCTGATAGATCTCCAGGTTTGACAGGATTCAAGTCTCCTATGCAATGGCTGCTCAGGTATTAAATAATCCATTTGTAACTGAGGGAAAACCATATATTCAAGAGTATATTAATATGTCCAGAACCAGTAGTTACACACATACATGATAATTTCGAGAAATAGTACCTACGGTAATATGACCAAACAGAGTGGCAAGCGCGGGCTCCACTTTGGCATGCTCGCTGCACAACTATATGTTGAAAGAGCTACTGGTATAGTCTGGAAATTAGGTTGTGTATTCACAGTTCAGGTCAGGTTTTCAAGAATACAGATCCAATTTAGAAATGTAAATAAGAGACAGGTCTTCAAGTGATTAGCCCCAACAACTTGCAATGTGCACTTGCAGCTCCAGTCTTTACATTCAACCATTCCTCAGTAGTCAAAAAAAAAAAAAAAGTTATTAGTTTTTCAGAGTATGCTTGGATTTGAAACTTTTTAAATACATCTTCCTAGCTAAAGTGGCTAGATACTTGCAAAAAGTTCAACCCCCCTGTGTTTCTGAAAATCCAGGCTTTGGTTCTTGCACTGTTTTTTTGCTTAAATAGCTGCTTACATATATGTGTCTGTATTTGGTTAGTACAACTCCACATTAAAAAAAAAAATTGCCCATTTTGTTTTATTAACAGTATTGCCAGAGGGAAAAAGATGCAAATTCTGGAATTTGAGAGTGCTGCAGTAACACATAACAAAGTGTTATATCAAAGTGCCAGTGAAGTTGCTTCCTGGAAAATATATGGGAAAAGGATCTGATTTCATCAAGCTGCATATTATTACATTTATTTACTGTTACACATTCTCGGTCTAAGTGGGATAAACTACTATATTTCACAAGGTTTCCATAAATGTTTTCCATAAATGCCTTTTATAAGATGAATGTATTGATATTGAGAAAGCTTATGAATTTCTTACCATGGTGATTTTATGACATGTGAGTTCTGAAACATAAAATATTTTTTAGTATGCTTTTTTTTAATCTAAAATTCTAATGTTTCTTGTTTTCCATGAGTGCTCTGAAAGGGGGAAAGCATGAAGAACTCGGTGAAGTACTTAAGTGCAGAAAGTGTTTGAATGGTTTGCGAGACTTAGTTTAAGCTATAGATCAGTGTTTCCCTGATTTTCTCAGGAAAAAAATGCTGTACAGATGAAAAGAGATGGTAAATAATTCATATGGTAACTAAAAAAGACCACACCGCTGTACTGTTTTTCTTTCTTCTTTTCACTCTTCTCCAACATGCTTCATTGAATGTAGAGGTTGATGTTCTCTATCAGATACCTTCTACCATGACTGTTTTAAAGCAGTTTGAATCTTTGCAGCTCTTGGAGAGCATCTGTCTGGAACAGACTCACATCATCACCCCTGCAGATCCTGGTGGTGTTTTTCCAGATGCTTTGTTGGTAGCCAGAGTTTAAGGACATGGCCAAAATAGTTTAACTTCTGTCTTCCTTCTCAGCCAGATTAAATTTCAGTTTGAGCAGTTATTCGTATGTCGTCCGTGGGTATATAACTTCATCACGTCACATGGGCCAATGGCCAAGACTGAACCCGTCTGTAAAGCGCCATCTCCACAGGTACGGTGCAGTTCGATCTCATGGAGACAGCTGCTGGACAGGGAATGGCAGAAGCAAATGCTACTGCTGTCCCCTCCAACTGCTTACTCCAGGTAAAAAGGCAAGGCAGTTCATATGCATTAACTGAAATTAAATCTAGAGTTTGCACGTGGCTGTATTCTTACCTATTTTATCTCTGTCTTCAGAAAAGATAAAGCTGAGTCCTAATTGCTTGACACCAGTAAAGATCACAGTTTTTAGGAGTAAAGTATTATAAGCCATCCCAGAAAGGATCCACTTTGGGTAATGACTTTCAGTTTATGTGAAATCTTTTTTCCAGAGTTTCAGTTGTTTGTAGATTTCTTGGCTTTGAGGCCAAATGAGTTGAACTGCTTAAGCTGTGTGCTCTTAATGCGCTGGTAACTTTTATGTATAGAGAAGTTCAGCTATGGCTATGTGGTACAAGACGTGGGTCTCATAGGAAGCCTACACGCACTGAATTTTGTCTGTGCATCCATAATTTGTGGTGATATCCTAGTGATAAACTGCATTTAGCAGACACCTTTGGCTGTCTCACCTGTTCTCTGTACACGAATTCAGCTTCCCTGGGATAGCAATTAAACTTCTGACTGGCATCAGCAGTTTCCAGCAGCAGACATTAAAAGAAAAAAAAAAATCTGCTGGAGAGATATTCACCTGTCATCCACTGACTATGCACGTGCAGATTTTCTAACTCGATCCATTTGAGAGGCAGGATAAGCCATATTTAGTCTCACCCCTCTCTTAGATTTCAGGAGGTCCTTTACTGCACCCAGCTAGGAAGCTGGAGGCACCCTACTTGCGAACAAAAATGTCCAGATTTATGAAAAGATCACCAGCACCGGCTTTTAGACCTCAGAGTACAGGGGATATTAAATCTTAACACTGTGGTGCTATTGTGTGCAGTAAAGGTAGCTTAGATACTTTGTATAGATTTCTGCAGGATTTTAGTTACCAGTTATGCCTGTTTCCAAATCCAGTGTAGCTTAGGCTTTTGTCGGATAAGATATCTGGCTTTGCGGTGGTGGGGGTATGGAAGAAGCATGGCCTTGGCAGAACCATGAAGATGGCATGGTACAGAGATTTCAGTAGTTCTCATTTGAGATAATGACATCCATAACTCACTCTGGTATTATTCCCTCGGGCAGTTTAGAACTTCTTATGAAAATCTTTCTTTCAGTTTTTTAATAGTAGATCTCTGCATCCTCAGAAGCCATCTGCTATATGAAAATAAGTTTTTATTAAGAAAATGCATGCTCTATTTTCATACCAATTTTTTGCATGTAAAAATAACGAGATCTGAAGCCCCATTTCTAAGCATTCCCCCCCAAACTTGAACAAAGCAAGGAAATAGGTGCGTAGTAAAGAGAATAGCAACTCTGTATGAGTCTAACAAGCCAAATCAAGCACTGCACCTCTGCGTGGGGAGCTCGGGGGCTGCAGTTGTGAGGCTCAGGCCTGCTTGTCTTGCGCTGCAGTTGTGCGAGGTGCAAGGGCACTGCTGTTACCACACCTGTTTAACAGTCAGTAAGTCAGAAGACTGAGGTCCATCTGGGCAGGGTGGAAGAATTCCTGCCTTGTACCTTAACACTTAGTTGTGCGTAAGTTGTGTCCTTTGCTGCTCCTTTCAAACTCTGGAATTAGACCTTTCTCTCAAGAGAAACACTATTATTTTAATTAACTTTAAATTTGCACTTTCATTTATTCTTGTATTTGTTAACCAAACTTATATGAGACTGCCAAATTAGAAAGATATTGCTTACATATCTCATCACTTGAACTGTTCAAAGTACTGCATGAATTTGATCTCTTCACAAATATTAATTTGCCTTGGGGTTCTCCTGAGCACCCATTCACTGAGCTAAAAATCTGTGTTTGCGTGCTGATGTTTGTTCCCGAGGGCTCATCTCCCTAGTGAGCATGTTTAAACAACTGAAGTGTTCTTACAATGAAACATTCAAAATTAAGCCTTTATTATTATGCAATCTGGGATTATTTTTTTTATCATTAGACTTCCTTCTGAACTGGGTGGTTGACACTCCCTGTTCCAAATTCCTGTCCCATGAGCTAGTTGTTTGGAAATACTGGCTAGAAGGACAAACACGAGGACTTTTTTTTTTTTAATCTGGAGAAAGTGCTTTTTCACTAGGTATTTGGGATTAAACTGTAACCCGAAGGCAGGCCACAGAAATAGGATAAAGATCAAAACGAAAAGGAGAGCATTGCTTAGTGGATTGATACGGCTGGAAACAGTGGGCCTGATTCAAGGTGCTTTGGGAGTCAGAGGATTCTTGCACATGACTTAACTAGTCTCTGGATTAAACCTTGCATATGCCCTAGGAGAGGAATGTATACCTGCTCCAGCAGCATGTGTTCTCTGGAAAATAACATGTAAAGCTTCTCTATAGTGTGACAAACTGAGGGTTCATATACATACTTGCTATTCAGAAAATGATATTTCTGATTAACTCCATGTCTAAACAGTTTTAATGAAAAACAAGACTACTTTGACTTGACCCTCCAGTCAGATCAGTTTCCGTACAGAACCTTGCTCCTTGATCCATGTCCAAGAACATATTTATCAGGGAATTTATACAGCCCTTTAAATTCACTTCCTGATGTGAATTAAACTAACTTTCATGTGCAAAACCCTTTGAAAGTCCCCTGTGTGTGAAGTGAGGATTTCTGCATCTTTTTCACGCAGCCCATGATCCTGTAATTTTCTCCTGCAGAGTCCTCCTGCCGGACAGTCCATCTCTGCTGCGGGAGAGCTGGATGGATAAGCTTTCCCTTTGCCCGCGGGGACAGAAAGCAACGTGATGTGCTCTTCCCACACCGACTGAACACTCAGACTCTCTTGGCTGCACAAGCAGAGTGCCAGGGTTTTGTAATTTTTCTTGGGGAGTACTCGTTTTGTTTTTCAAGCAACTTAGCATTTAAAATTCTGTAGCCACTTGAAAAGCCAGCAGATCCTTCAGGTTGCCATGTCACAAGTTGCCGGGTTCTTGAAAGTGCCCGGAGAAAAACTGATGCGCCGAATCCCTTTCGTTGCTGTGCTTCAGCCGTTTGGAGGGCTCAGCCAGCTACGACATTTAGAGCGCAGCTGCCTCCGATGGCGGCGGCGGCCCGAGCATTGTTTTGTTGTCGTTTCTGCAGAGGAGCGGCGGGAGCTTACATCATTTCCAGTAATGAAGTGCCTGGGGTTCTTTTATGACTTGCACACTCCGCTTCTCCGGAGCTGTACAGTATGTGCTGCGTGACTCCAGGAAACTGAGGATTTGTTTTGACTTGCTAAAAGAACGTTTGGTGTTTCTCTTTACAATTTCACCATATGACTTGTCAATTCTCTCCCCCTCTTAAGAATAACTTCAGATCTAATTAGCTGAGTGCAAATGTCTCTCATTGCAGTGTGGATTAGACTCCTCATTGAGTACATTTACCAACAGAATGAAAGACATCTTAATCAGGCATTTCTGTATTTGTACTGCTGTGTCCAGAGTGCCTGGTAGCTGTCGATAGACAGTTGCTATTGACCCTCTTTCTAGGGGGGGATGACCAGTGATGTGGGGACCAGTCTTGTTAAGGCTTCCTTTTTTATTTTTGAAGCTCTCTCTCCTACCTAAGAGCACTTTTCAAGTGTGTTTCATTATCATTTCCCTATCTGCTGCTGTGTAGGAAAAATGATACTTACGTGCCTTGCTGGGATGTCCTGAAGGTGCTGGCATCTCCCCAGGAGTTCCACAATGACCCTGCCTAGCATATTTTAAATGGGGCAATTTATACTTTGCTGAATTGCAAAGTAGCATTGCACACAAACCTCTATTAGACAAGTTTGGCACCGGCTTCCCAAAGCGTTACCTGTATATACGCGTGTGTATGCGCTTTGAATTCTTCAGTGGTGAATTTCAGTTTGCATTTCCACCACTCAGAGAACATTCTCCAGACCACGAACCACCTGGGTCATTTCTGGGATATCATCACCCAAGCAGCAGCCTCCACAATTCTCCGTAAGTCCCTGAAAGTGCACAGTCGCAACAAATGCTTTTTAGCACATCAAAACCAATGAAGAACAGCACAAAATTCACAATCCCCTTTGTAAAATTGTCATCCTTTCCGTTAGTTCCAAATATTGGTCTTGTCGTAAGCACTTTAAAAATCAACTATTCACTTTCCCGGAGTTAAAATTTGACAAGTTCATTTTTAGCCATCTCTTCTCTCAAAGATGCTGTGGTTTCTGTTTGATTCGTCAGAAATGAATCATAGTTTCAAAACCCTCACTACCTTAGTGAAACACACTTTTTCCATTAGCGTTCAACATGTTTAACATGGGTTCAGACATGTTATCAGAAACTTATACTAGAGTCCTTAAAAAAAATCCCGTGTGATTTCATGCCCTGGAAACACCTTTTACGCTATACCTATTCCTACAGCTATCGGGAGATATGAGGCATATGGATCTGAGCTAGTGAAATTAATACCATAATGGCTTCTGGCTTGACAAGCACGTACAGTGCAAACAGAGAGCAGAACAGCTGTAGTAGAGTTACCTTTTATGTGGGTGGCATAGACGTCTGCCAATTAAAATGATCTGATGAATCATTTCTTGCCATATGATTACTGTTAATAAGAACTTATGTTAACATGTTTGTGTCTGAACTTTGCACAGGTTCATGCCTGCATTTATTTTCTTAAAAAACAGAGCATATCATGATTGTTTTTTGTTCTTAATGGACTTTCTTTCCTCATTTGAAAGCATTCCAGGACTTCAGTAATGCAGAGCTGCCAGCTATCCCTTAAAGGAAGATGTTTTTATCTCCATGTAGTGCTTTCTGCATGTAATTCTGTAAACACAGACCAATAGTTTTTAACCTGGGAACCTCAAGCTATCCATATAGAAGCACGGCCTCCATATAGAGAGCATGGCCTTCAAAATATGAAAGGAGGAGTCCTTATAAACTTTTATTAAAGCCTGTGTTGTTGCAAACATTTATACTTACACTTTCCTCTAAGTAGTCCCTCCGACTGACAGGCTTTAGCCACTGACTTCATTACACTAACTCCCTGTGTGTAAAACTAAGCATTTTTTTTTCCAGAACTGGTATGTTATATTTATGATGAGAAATTTAGGTGCGGCAACATGTTATTTTAAATATGTCCTCAGCAGCTTACAAAGCATTTCAAAGTATTTGAAAAGTCTGTGCAACAAGTGAGACATTATACAGTAAGAAATACACAAGTCCAAGCACGGTGAGTGTTAACAGATTTTGACCTAGGATGGTTTGGGGATCTCGCTCTGATCAGAAAAATGTAGTTTAAAATTCTACATAAACTTGGTAAATACAGTAGGACAGGGTAGAGGGACAGAAAACAATTGCAATAAAACCACATGAAGTACAGTTTAGCTAGGATAAGTGGTTGGAGACTCATCATCCTTGTGAATCTTGTTTGGAAGCCATGAACAGAACAAACATTTTGGTGGAAGGACTTGTTCCCACGGGACTTAGAACAGTTAGTAGAAAATATACTGGAGAAAACAATCCTATAAAAAGACTAAGAAGGAACTTGGCAAATAGATTATTTCTTTCCCTCTACTGTCAATTCTGCCACGCACATCCGTAGGAACAGAAGACAGTGGTAAGTGAGGTATTTCCATGGCATTTACATTGGAGCTTTTGGAGGCTCTTTGGCTAACAGTGTCCTCTTTACGTCTGCTCTGACCATGTTCACTGATGCTTTGAGAACATATTTGCATCCATTTTCCCTGCAGCGTCAATAAATCAAGAGCTCTCATATGTTTTTTCCAGTGTCATCCTGCATTACCACCTATAAGAAGACACCGCCTCCAGTCCCACCAAGAACTACCACCAAACCATTTATTTCCATCACAGCCCAGAGCAGCACAGAGTCTGCCCAAGATGCATATATGGATGGGCATGGACAGAGGGGAGATATCATCAGTCAGTCTGGGCTTAGCAACTCCACAGAGAGCTTGGACAGTATGAAGGCGCTAACAGCTGCTATTGAAGCTGCCAATGCGCAGATCCATGGCCCTGCAAGTCAACATGTAGGCAACAATACTGCCACTGTCACCACCACCACAACCATTGCCACCGTTGCAGTAGAAGACAGAAAGAAGGACCACTTCAAGAAAAACAGATGCTTATCTATTGGAATACAGGTATGGTCCGGGATATGGATTATATGCCTGCCATTGTTTTAGATTTCTACATTTGTTTTACTGCTCATTATGCAATGTTTCGTGTATTTTTCTTCTTTTCCTGACAGGTACCTATGTAGAAATTGCAGCAGTGTAATCATTCCGCATGGTACTAATGATGTTTTACTAATTTATCGTAAAAACATCAGATGTGAGGATTTGTTTAAGTCTCCTTGCTGCTTGTTATTCAGCTCTGTTAAATTATACACATGAGCACTAACCTATGAATCATAACACAGCGGGGGTCAGAAAGGCATGAATTAAATCATCAAAAGGGAATGTGTAAAACAATGATTTACCTTACATTATCACCCAAAAAATATTTTCGTCCAGCCTCACCGAATTGTCACTGCTTATTCATGCATTTCGTAATGACTGGTAGCCACTTGAATGAGGCAGCATTGTTCCTATCTCAGCCTCAAGAGCCGAGGATAAGTTCCTTCTGATTTGCCCTTGTTAAAGAAAATTACATTTTGTTACCTCTAGTGGAACAAAACAAGAAAACTAACCCTGCCAAAGTTAGCTCCTGTTTAAGAAAGGAGAAGAGCAAATAAACTAGACCAATTTAATCTGCTTTCTTAATTAATCTTTCCCATACCCCCCAAAAGAATGTGCATAGAACTCCAACTATCTGCTTGCAGGATTAGCTTTTGCAACAAAGTACTTGAACTTACAATCAACTGAGAATCAACACAGGTTTTGATGGGAGATGAATCCGAAGCAAACAGAATAGCAATCCACAGCTTATCAGCCTTCACAAGAAGACATGATTTTTTTTTCTTGCAGATGGAGGTTGTAAGCACAGCAGTATGTGCCTGGACAGGCTTATCTGATTAGCAAAGCCTAAGAATTTACCGTGAAATCTCTGCATCAGCCTGATGAGATGAGAGGCGCTGTGTAGAAGTATGCCATCCCAGGGGCAGCTCCTGGAGAAGCTGTAACTTTTCTCTTACTTCTTCTTGGAAGGGCAATAATTACTATTGCCTGTGGGTTCAGTTTACTGCCGTTGTTGTAGCCTTTTTCTGCTTCACAGCTGTTTGTTTTGGGTATATTCTGAAAGAAGGGCTGATGTTCACTGTTAAACACAGGAGCAAGATCCAGGTGGGACAGGCATAGAGGAAAGCTCTTCTATTACTTATTCCCATACCCAGCCAAGCCTAAGGTGCCATTTTATTGTTTTAATCCCTCATTTCACTGAGCAAAGCAACAAAGACTCCTTAGCAGGCAAACACCCCGCAAAGTAATGGGTAGGAAGAAATAATTTCCATGTTTGCAGAAGCCACAATGAACAATGGTAATGTGAATCGTGGCTCTTGAGACACCATCTCCCCGCTGTCTCTTCTTAAGGTGGTGGTATTGCAAGTAACAAATGCTGCTTTTGAGAGGTATAGGGGCCTCAGTTTCCTGAGATCTGAGGAAACCAGAGCCTCAAATGCTGTTAAAGCCTTTGAAAATCCCCCTCTAAAATTTTGAGATTTACAGATGACCAGCATAATCATATGTGAAAGCTGCCTGGGGATGGTACTTGAGGAGCTGCTAGGGTAGTTTCTGTGTACAAACCAACAGAGATGCCTAAAGAACAGATTACGTAAAGCAAAACCTTCAGCAGTGATACAGCCTTACAGGATGCCTGCCCATGCACTGTGCCACCCTTACAGTTTTGCCCATCAGTGAGGTTTTTAGAGTCAGATAGGCTTCACAAATAAAAGAAAACTACTTTGCCAGTCTGCTGTCTGGCCCATTTTGCAGCATCATTGCACAAGCAGTTGTGCTGGTACAGCTGAAGGGGTAACGTGGGAGTGAAAGATTGCTGTTGCTGCCAGAAATTACTTCTCTTAGAGACAACTGCCCTAAAATAGGTAGGTAGGCTGTCAGCCCTCTGACTGGCAGTATGAAGTCAGTGTCTCTCCACTGACTGTAAAGGGAGCCTAGTTCAGGCTTCGACTGAACTCAGACCAGGTATACACCTTACTTATAGTCTGGCCCATCTCTGTAAAGCAGGGCAAGCTGCTTTAGCCAGAGGCATATTCCTGGTTTGCTTCCTCCTCTAATAAATAAGCCTAATGTGCACTTGCAATGAACCTCTGTGCGTGTCCTCCGCATCCCTCGGTCACTCTTAGGGCTCCACAAGCCTTTGCTGTAAATCTGTTTAGCAAGCAAGTAAAGTAAAGCAAAGCAAAGAAAAACCCTTCCATCAGAAGGTTGCTTCTCTCTCAGTTATGGGATTTACGGCGTAGTTATCTCCCCAAAAGCCTCAGTATCAGGTAAATACCCTACTTCACTGAACAGCTCTGTAACTCTCATCCCTCCTTGAGCACTTTTCCTGCATAGGCTGTTAAATTGGCTCTCAACAACAAGCTTTTTTACTGGTGGAACAAGTGCTAACTACAGGTGGAGATTTTGTACACCTGGGGTCAGAGTGGATCCACAGGTCACTTCGTAACACTGCTGTGGTCCAAAAATTCCATGTGCCAGATTTTTTTTTTCTTGTATGACTAACAATGTCATATATAGCATTGGGAATTAACAGCTACACTGATTGGACTTAGAAGTTTGTGATTTTGCTCGAAGACACATCTGTGATTAAATTTTAACTTTATACCATTGGTATAAATCTCCTCATGGTGATGGAGAGGTGGTATAAAGTTCCTGCCTGTGTTCCTGGGGACCACCTGTTTGCATGATGAAGCAGTAAAGAAAATGCATTCCAAGTGCTGCATCTGCTTTCTTTAAATCTTATCTGAACATGCTCTGATTCAGGGCACTAACATTTAAACAAAATAAACACATAATTTTGACATGAGTTCACATATGCATGCACATACAGACTAACAGGCAAAACAAAACAAATGGTGGAGCGCAGCAAGTGGAGTTACAGCTGCTCAGAGATTTGCTCTGGCAAATCTGAGCATCCAGTCTCCATAAAATATTGGATAAACTCCATCTGCATTTTGCAGGCCGAATGTTGTCTTACCAGAAATGCTTTATAGATTAACAAGAATTATGAATATTCACTAATCACATCAGAAATGGGCACACCACAGATAAACTATCTGACTAAATTAATGTACTTATGGTACAAGCTATATGTGCAGACACTTGGTAGTTATCATGCATGGAAATTGTAAGTAGCTAGGTGTTATCTCTGCTAAAATACATTCTAATTAGCTGGTTAATTATTTTTAAGGTTGATGGTGCTGAAGAATCCACCAAATCAGGTGAAAATAAAGCAACCAGTAAGTTCCAGTCCATAGGAGTTCAAGTAGAGGAGGAGAAGTGGTGAGTAAAAGTTAATACTGTTTTTCTAAAGTAAATAATTGTGCCACAACTAATTTTTAAGAGCCCTAGTTCCTGCACACATGACCATATAAACCTGCTTCCTGGATGAATTGTTAGATCACCCAGCCGAAAAGCTGAGTCTTGTAAATGCTGTAGCTCTTATTCCTCAGAGAGGATTTTTCAGGACCAGTGGGAGAACTAGAAGAAAAGTGAAGGTCAATATACTTTTAATAAGCTCTTTTTCCCCAGAAAATCTACCTAAAGAGCGGAAGGTGATGCAGCTGGAGTATTAGTCTCAGGATGGCTGCAGCAGCATAGAGTTGATGGGGAAGTTTCCTGTGTTTTTCAGCAGAGTAATTTCAGCCACGTGGAGTAGTGTGGTGGCAGAGCCAAACTGATTGCTTTTGCTCAGGTATCTCACCCAGACATCTCTGCATTACAACTGCTCCCTTGCAAAAAATTGTTGAGATTAAAAATCAAGCCTGTAAAACTTGGTTCTCTCTCCAATCTGCAGTGTAACCTGAATTCGTAAACAACTATGCTCCAATAAAAATTTAAAAAAAAAAGAAATCTAGAATAGTTGATGTCTTCAAGGGTTATGTTTCTTTTGGATGGCAAATTGCAGTTACGTTGCAGGGCAGCATAAGTGTGTATGGCACTTTCCAGACACATAAAGTTTCTGAATGCTTGACCACATCTGCAAACTCTAATTCCTGCCCAAAGCTGGACTCGGTGGCTGAAGAGAAGCCGGACTCTCCCTTCGCCTCTGAGCGTGCAGGCCTGCCCATTGCTGCTGCGGCTGCAAGCACCCACCCAAGTCTTTGTTCATTTTTCGCTAGCCGTTTGGGCACAGCGTAACTTTTGGATCCCGTAGCCATTTTGTCGATAACTCCCTGTGCCATAGCGTAGGAGAAGCCCCGGGGCAGTATCGCTTGTCGGTAAGGGAAGAGTCGCCCTTGCAATCTCTCCAGAGAAAATCTGGGTGCAGCAAATCTGAGCTGACAAAATTAGGGCCCCCTGCCGTCCTCTGGCCCGCCGACTGCAGTAGCGAGTAGAGATGTCCGTTTTCACAGTTTTTTTCCTACGTCTGCTAAAAATACTCAAAAATAACACGTTATCTACATCATTTTCAATTCAACAAAATTTCCCTGTAAAGTAGCAGAGTATTTTCCTGTGGTTTTAAAAAACTAAAGTGATTTCAGCAAAAAGAAATGTGATTTTGCAATGACCCTGCTAGGCTGTTACCAAGTTCCTCATTAACCTGCTAAAACATCTCTTGCTGGCAGACTTTTCTTTATGTGTTAGACCTTAGCCCCATTTACCCACAACTCTTCCAGCACTAGATAAATGAGCACATTAGAATAGATGCTGAAGGACCATTTTCCCTTCAGCCTGAGCACAAAGGAAATAACTACCCCAAAAGCCCGACCCTCCCCCTCCTCTCCAAAAAAAAAACCCAACCCAGAAAAACAAAGAAAGAAAGAAATGGCTGTTTGTAAATACCTTACTTCCAAAGTCCTCTTTCTATTGCAGTTTTTATTGCTCCAGAGAAAAAGGTAAGATTTGCCTGTGAGGGTCTGCCCTGAGAAAGCGTATTTCTGCATTACCTACTGACAGCTGTGTTTGGGGGTTTCCTTGCTGATAAAGTTGAGGTTGCTGCTGTTTGGAGCAGGCAGGCAAGCAGCAATCTATCATGGACTTTCAGAAGTGAACTGACTGATAAAGGACAGCCCCTAATCCTTAGAAAATGAGTGCACTCAAGACACAAAGGGCTTATCATCACAGTTTGGCACTCATATTCCTTTTTTTTTAACACAGCAGAGCACAATGTATTGATTATCTGTTACAGGAATAGAATTGTAAATACAGTGCATTCTTCCCTGTCCCTGCACCATAACATCTGCAGAGCCTCAGAAAAGCCCTTTTGAGTTGAATCTTTGACAAATGAATGTTTTCAAAAATCTTCCAGGGTTCAGAAATACTAAATAAATATAAAATGAGAAGAATGACACAGCAAAGAGGATAAATACAGTAAATTGATCATGTTTCCGTGCCAGTCTAAGCTATTAAGTGCACTGTTATAAAACAAGAAAGCTCTTTGCTTAATGCACCAAAAGCCTACCATACAAAATTTGTTTCACTCCTCTTCTTTGCTTCCTGCTCTTTCCTCCCCCTTCCCCTCACCTCATATGACAGTCATTCTCACACTAAGGAGTCTTACCTCTTCAAGCCCGTTTAAATATTCCTGCTTCTGTGCTTGGATCAAGTAAGAAAAAGATTTTGCCTCCATTTCTTGATCTAAGTAGCTCAAAAACAGAGCATCTTCAGAGGACAGCTCTATCTCTTCCATCTTCCATCTCGACTCAGACCTTTCATTAGCCCTTCACTCTCTGTAACCTGGGCTTCCTGCCAAGACAAATGACTCTGAGTCCTCCTCCTCCTCCTCTTGTACTGCTCAAGGGATAAATGTGCCTACCGCTACCTGACCATATTACAACTGGATCCATCACCGCTATTCATCTTATCCTCAGTTCTTTATGCTGCCTGGTCTCAATAATCTTTTTCGTACCCATTCCCTACGTGCAGCTCTACGATTTCTAGCATTTATATAGAGAACCTCTGTCCAGTCCTTCTTGTGCAAAAAAGCTGGTGTGCTTTTCTTTCAACGGTAACCTCCTGATCTTCCTGCTGTTACTCTTTTATCTCTCACCGGATCTCCCCCATGATGCTAGCAAAACCCCAACAAAAATATTCTTCCCCTTTCCTCACATGACCCACCCCTTCCAGGGCAATTTTGAAACGTGTATCTAATGAGGCTGATCAGTGCAATCTCAGGGCACTTCCATTTCTGTCCATTTCTATTTGTCCTTTGTCTCTACTTGTGACTTCTTCTTGACCTCAAGGGACCACCTTCCATTCCTCACTTACAGAAGACAACTGAGTTGTTGGAAGTCAACCAGTTCTACTGAACCAGAAAAGAAGAAGCCATATATTGTGCCAGGCCAATTAGCACACATTCTTATTGAACAAGGGACTCAGTCCCATAGCTCTGTAATCACTTTTAGTCTCTTTGTCGGCCCCAAGATCTCCTCCCATTACATCCTAACCCCCAAAATTGTCTTGCTTATTGCTCCTAGTCACACCATCAGCTGGTAATTGCACTTGGTTTGCCATCACAAGCATTTATGAATGCTGAAACAATGGTAGTTTCTGAAACAAGAACACTGCCATGGGAGACTAAGACCATAGACGTATGGTCCTTCTCCATTTTCTCTGGCTTCTGTGCAGTGAGGGAAGGTGCCCCCACCTCTTCGTGTGATATAAAGTGTGGCTTACCACACCATACCTCTTGGCGTGGTATAAAGTAAAATGATTTGAAATGGTGGTGGAGTAACATTAAAAAAAAAAAAAAACAAAACAAACAAAAAAAACCCAACTAAAAACACTCTTCTGTCTCTTCAAGGGAAAAAACACCACATTTTTGGCTTTTGTTACTATATAAAGCCATATTTTTCTCTTTTTTTTATTTAGGTTTTTGGGTTTGGTCACTTACTGTCTTGAAAAAATGTACTCAGGTTTTAGGGTCTTCCCTGCAAAGCAGGCCAGTCCTATGCTCAAACTTCTTAACTCTCCGGTCTTTAGGACAGGATCTTCAAATCTGCATTTTGACTAAGCTGATCTGGCACTGACATTTCCTTGGCTTTTGTCTGCAGCATTTTCTGGCTATTTGTGTTCTCCGCAGTGGAAGCCATTCCATTGAGAAATTCTGAAGGTGGTAGATGCCCGATCCCTGGAAACCTTCAAGGCCAGGTTGGACGGGGCTCTGAGCAACCTGATCTAGTTGAAGATGTCCCTACCCACGGCAGGGGGGTTGGACTAGATGACCTTTAAAGGTCCCTTCCAACCCAAACCATTCTATGATTCTAACCTGGCTGCGAGTGACTGAGCTGGTATTCAGAAGAAGAGAGAGGCAGTTTCAAAAGCAAGGCTTAATAATGTTCCCTGTTTAAAGCTAAGGGCCCTGAACTGGTCTTGTGCGCTAGGCCTCGACTAAACGTTGCTCCCTCTTGTT
The DNA here is from genome assembly GCF_000690835.1 of Fulmarus glacialis. Lineage (NCBI taxonomy): Eukaryota > Metazoa > Chordata > Aves > Procellariiformes > Procellariidae > Fulmarus > Fulmarus glacialis. Next base: position 54,894 of record NW_009198199.1, read on the forward strand.
CCAGCTATTCCCCCCAGTGCTGCCCAGAAAGTGTCACAAGGCAATGGTTAGAACAGGTTTATTTGAGGATGAGAGGTCCCAGGAATGCTTTGATCCTCCATCTTCTGCAAACGTTGCTGGTGAGAGACGTGCCCAGCACAGGGCGTGTGTTCGCCAAGGACGGTCTCTAGCGTGACCTCCTCCCTGCGCTGCTGTGCTAGTGGCACGCTGGAAGGGGCAGGGTAGATACCCTATGAATATCTGGGGGGCAGCAGTGCATTGCAGGATGGGGAAAAAGAGCCCAAGCAGCACTTGAAGCTCCACCATGTTTGAAGGGAGATTGATGGATGGAGATGAATTGATTGATTGATTTATGGCAGGGAGACACGTGCAGGCAGCTGCACTAAGGCCTCAGTTTCCCGCCCGCAGCATACCTGACCGCTGCCGAGGAGCTGGGCGCACGCCGATAGAGTCTTGGCTGGGGCCAGACTCCCTCAGCACGACGGGCTCCCTTCTTCAAGCATAGCCTGGGATCAGCATTGCAGTACCCGGCTAGGTCTGCTGGAATTGGATCGACCTCCACGGGCTACTCCTGATCTTCCAGTGGGTTGACCTCCATTGGCTCCGTGCCATCTTCGGCAGTTTTGGGTCGCCGACTAAAGAGTCCCCAGATGTCCTCTTTGTTTCGGTCAATCTCGTAGTTGCCATTGTGATGGCGGCCCAAGCACTCGGCTGACTGTGGGTCCCTTTGGCTGAGGGGCATCTGGCCTGAAAGAGGCCCCACCTGGGAAGAGCAGGGTGCCTGGGGCTAAGGGTGCTTTGCCCCTGCCCAGTCCCACCCTGGTGGGACCCACTCTCCACACCTCCCACTGCCCCACGTGTGCTTGGGGGAAGAACTGCCGCCCTGGTCAACAGAAGGTGAAGCAGCCACTGGCTCTGACATGGCCAATTTCCTTCCCTGGCCATGGCTGCCTGAGATCAGAGCAAACCCTTACAGCCCTGGTGGCTCTCAGCCTGCTGGTGGGCTGCCCC
>NW_009198200.1:0-15139 GCF_000690835.1 Fulmarus glacialis
GCTGGGGTGAGGGGTTTGTGCCTGTCCGGCCTGGGACCCGAACAGGGCAGCAGGGTGGAAACACAGCACACGGGGCGAGTTTCTACCACGTCACCTATTGCACCCCTGGGAAACATTCAGGTGAAAGAGCGGGAACAGATCCCGCGAGGAGGCACATCTCCAGCCCTGGCTGGATCCCAGCGCCCGGGTGACAGAGCTGCGGTCCCCCCATCGCCGCGGCCGAGTGGCCTCGCAATGCTCCGACGGCTCTGCCGAGCGAGCGCTGGGGGGATGTGGGAACAGCTGCCGGACAATGCCGTGCAGCTGTGTGCTTTCACGCTGGGTAATGCACCAGAACCACATTGCAGCGGGCTGCTGTCCTGCCTGTTCCTATGGAAACTCCTTTCAAAGGAGAGAGGCAGACAGACAAACATCCACCAAGCGGTGCCGGGTGCTGGCGAGCCCGCGCGGGAGCCGGGGTTTGGATGCTCTTGCAGCCCTGTGACCCCAGCGCGGGGCTGCGGGGAGCACGGCCAGCCAAGGGGGGTGATTCCTGCCGTGCTTGATTCCCCTGGAGGGACTTTTGCTGAATCCTCACAACCTCAGGGCAGCAATGCAGGTAGTTAAATAGGGAAACGAGCTATTGAAGGAGCGGGAGCAGTTCACAGCCCTCTGGTTTGGGGACTGGAGCGCTGTGGCAATGGGAGGGAGGATGTCTGGCCATCTATCTACAGCTGTGCAGGCAGTCACAGGAGACCAGAGGCAGCAAGGAAAGATTTGGAAGAGGGAAGGGATCTGATGTGTCTCTTTTCCTACTGTATGCACTTTCCATCCTGGAGGTGAAAGGATGCTCGGTGCATGAGAGGCCGGGGTGGTTATATACCACCCTGCGGGTAAAGCCGTGCTGGGGGAGTGCATTTCTGCCACAGAGGCTTCGTCCTGCATCTGCAGCCCAGGAAGAAAGAGCCCTGCAAAGAGCCATGGTGGGATTTGCAGCCGGCTGGCATGGATACAGGAGGGACCAGGTGGGATGTGAGCGGGGAGGCGAGGAGCAGGGCTCTGTCTGTCCGTACTTTCTGCAGGGTGCAGGGACCAGACCATGGGAAACCACTTGAATTTCCATAGCAGGGTGGTGGTTAAGTGTGGCAACCACGGGCCTGCCTCACAGAGCAGATCTGTGGAGCATGGGAGGTAGACGTGCCCTCGGGGAAGAGCTGTCCCGCTGCCCCGGAAATTGCAGAGGTTTAATTAAGTCCATGACATGTTGCAACGCAAGTCTCCCCCGGCCCAGACAGCGGCTACAGGATGCTCAGGGCTTGGTACAGAGGACAGGGATGCTGAGACCTCTCCTCTCTCCTCTCCTCTCCTCTCCTCTCCTCTCCTCTCCTCTCCTCTCCTTGCAAAACAGCCCAAAATAGAGAGTTTGTCATCTGAACACATCGGTGCAGGCTCTGCCAGTGGCCAACATAGCTTTTTGACTACTATCTCCCAGCTCCTGGTCTTGCAGGTGTCCCAGGGAGGTGGGAGCGAGGGAAGCAGAGGTCTCAGGTCTGCACAGCGAGGAGAGAATTGCAGCGGTGAGACAACCCTCATACAAGGCTTGGGAGAAAGGCTGACACATGCTTTCCAGTCGAACCATGCTCTTCCTCACCCTGTCCTTCCAGACCAGATCAGCTCCTGCCACCGGATCTGCTCCTGTGCACCAGAAGTGCATCATGATAACTCAAACCACAGCCCCAGGGGTCAGCTCTAGCCAGGGAGACAACGCTGGGGGTGATGCCAGCCCACGGAGGAGCCTGGCAGAGACAGTGGGAATCAGGGCAGACATGAGGGTGAACTCTGGCGTGAAACATTGCTTGGAGGCTCCTCGCTCACATCTCTGTTAGCAGCGCTTTCTGCTCTTTGCTAGTAGATGGGACCTCTGCAAGTCAGCGTGGGACAAGGCTGACAGCATCAACAACCCCAGTGCACCCTCCGAGCTCAGACTGCCTGGTTTGGCTTCCCAGGGTGAGGGCAGGAGTCCTATAAATATCTAATTTGCCCAGCGTGCACTTGGAGCTGCAGTGCCTTGGGCCAGAAAGTAGCTGCTGAAAGTGGAGAGCCTCCTCCCACGCCACCCTAGGGACAGGGCAGTGCCTCGGGGACACTGTGGTCTGTCAGAGCGGGACTTTGCTGGCCCAAGCGGGGACCGCAGCTGTGTGGGATGGGTGGCAAAGCTGCTGTGGCTTTACTGGAATGGGAGTGTGGAGGCACCTGCTTGGGCTGCAACTAAACACAAGTGATGTAAGGCAATGAGTTAATACCATCTTGCCTGGGCTGCCAAACAGCTTCAGATGGGCCTTTGCCTTAATTAACCCATTTCTCTGGGCAGAGGGGGCTGGAAGTGATGTGGGTAAAACCATCTCCTGGTCACATTTAATTAGGTTTCTGTGTTGGTTGGACTTCTGACTGTGTCTGAGGGGTGCTGGTCAGTCAGTCTCCATCATTAGGATGTGCACAGCGTGCTCATCAGACAGGTGTTACTCTCCCGTTTCATCACAGTCCAACTCTGGGACAAGGTCCTTATCTGGGTATGGAAGGTGGTGAGCGAGTCCTTCATTATTCAAAATGAGTTTTAGCAAGCAGGACATCAGCTGCTTCCCAGAAGATTGGTACCTGCTAAAATCTGAACTGGTATTAACTTTTAATGAGGCTTCAGCAGCTTGAAACTGTCTGAGCATACATTGGGTTTCTGCCTTGGAATAACCCTCATATCGTTCCCAGTGAGCTCCGAGATATCTGGGCAGACAAGCATGCCCACAGGTGACATTTCTGCATGATCATACAGATGCCCAAGTCAGAGGAGCCCCTGATGGACTCAGCAAATCATTTTGGGACCATGATGTCCAGTTGTCTCTTGAGAACCTTGCAGATGTGCTGTCGAGGTCCTGCATCTGACATGAGCTTAATCATGCCAAGATTATTGGAGATACCGCGAGTCAACTACACAAACTTGGGCAGAGCCCACCTATAATCTTAAGTTCAGATTTCTTTCACCCCTGAAATAAACCTGATTGCCACAGAGCCTGGCAGCAATCGTTTTTGATCAGACAAACGTCTTCCCATCTTGTACTGCAGTTGCCCATGCAGCATTTGAGTGGTGCACACAGACACCTTTACGTGGGAGGCTTTCTGCTGGAAGGGATTGAGCTGCATGTGAAGAAGGCTCAGCTCCCGTTGCCACGTGTTGTGTTGTGGGGATGTCGTCTTACCTGCAATCCTGTTAGCTTGGGCAGGCTTAAATCATGTCTTTGCTTGAACTCAATCACATCCAGCCTTGGAAGGAAATTGTCCTGAATATATAGAGACACCAGGACTAATAAATATTTCTGATGGATAAGTTTCTTTGAGTTTCTTTTGCATGCTCAAGAGACTTCCACCCCAACAAATACTGTCAGGCAAAAATGCTAGGAGGTCTGCATGGATGAACAAAGAGCTCCCAGCCAAACTCAAACACAAAAAAGAAGCATACAGAGGGTGGAAGTAAGGATGGATAACTGGGAGGAATACAGAGACATTGTCTGAGTATCCAGGGTTGAAGTTAGGAAAGCTAAAGCCCAACTGGAATTGAATCTGGCTGGGGATGTCAAAGACAACAAGATGGGCTTCTATAAGTACATAGGCGTCAGAAGGAAGACCATATAATGTGGGTTCATGGCTCAGCAAGATGGGGGACCTGGTTACAAGGACATGGAAAAGGCTGAGGTTACAAAGGACACAGATCAGGCACATGATGGACAAGAAAATCATCAGGAGTAGTCAGCATGGCTTCACCAAGAGGAGGTCATGCTTGATCAACATGATAAACTTCTACGATGAAAAGACTGGCCTGGTAGACGAGGGGAGAGCACTGGACATCGTCTGCCTGGACTTCAGTAAGGCCTTTGACTCTGTCTCCCACAAGATCCTCGTAGACAAGCTGTGGATGTATGGGCTGGATGAGCAGATAGCGAGATGGATTGAAAACTGGCATTGAATGGCCAGGCCCATGGGTGGTGATCAGTGGAATGAAGTCTAGTTGGAGGCCAGTAACTAGCAGTGTACCCCAGGAGTCAATGCATTGGGTTAAACCTGGATGCATGTCTGATCTCCCAGAAACGTGTCTATATCCAGCTCGTAGCAAGCAGCTGCTAAAAGTTGAAATCTTCTTGGGAAAACCTGGAGGAAAAGCTCCATCATCCAGTGAGTGCTTGCTTTTCATGGGACAGTTTTGGTGACCCCAGGCCTTCACCACAGACTTCTGTGAGTCGGCAGTAAGGAATATAGCCCTCCACAGAGTGATCCAGCTCATCCCAAGATACTTAAAAGAGGTCACCACCGTGTATAAAGGGAGCTGAGGGACATACTTAGATATGGGCTTTTAACTTCTGGGCATTTGTGGCTGAGTGAAATGGAAATGGTGAATTTACAGGCAAATACTCATAATTTCCAAGCATGTGATAAATCCAGTTAATGCACGGTTACAAGTAGCTGATGTTTGCCAGCTGCTTCTCTCCAACTAATTTCTATCAGACTATTGACTGAGTTCAAATGGTCAGTGGCTCAGGGTGGTTGGTGGGTGTGTGGAGCGGAGCAGCCCCTGTAGAGTGAAGGAAAGAGTTAATTCTAGCTCTTTCGCATAGCATATCACTTGCTAATTTTCAACTGCCTGCTAAGACTTGATTTTAAACTGCTTTTCCAGTGTGGGTATCATCTTCTGACAAGCTGTGAAGAAGCAGGCGAGTGTGAGCGAGGCTGTCCAAGGGAAGTGAGAAGTGGAGAAATGCAGAATATTGTCTTCAAACACAGCACAGAGAAATTGAGGACACCCCTCATGAAAGCAGCTTGGCGTGGGTTGGGTATGAATTGTCTGCCCTGGTTGACCCATCCAACCTGTTCAAGGAGCCAGTCACAAACTTTTCTGGGCTCTTACAGTGGGCTCAGCTGGGCTAGGGACCTTGCTTGATGCTGTCCTGTGTATTATCCAGCTTCTCCTAAGGGTCATCACATCCCCTGTCCCATCTGTAGGATGCTTTCCTCCAGGTTGTGGTAAGCCCCGATCCAGCTCTTCCCAGAGGGGTCTCCGGAAAGCCAGGGCTTGGCAATGCAGTGAAAACTCTTTGCTGCTGGTGGTTCCCCATTAATGCCTGTTTTTCTAGCTCACCAGGGCACGTGCATGGAGGAGGAAAGAGCTACCAGAAGTGTGGGATAAGGCCAGGCAGCCTGGGTCATCCCTGTAGGTCCAACACGGACTGGTGGGCACCTGCCTCCCGGCTTTTCAGCGCTTGCTGGATAAAGTTCATCTCCTCAAGCTGAACCCTTGGATCCTTCCCTCACAGGCTCAGTTTTCAACTTAGCCCTGCTGTGACCTGAGATCAGAGTAAGGCGTGGGTCAAAGTGGCCTTTTCCTTTCATTGGGGTCCAAAGCGGAGCCACCCCAGGGCTGCACCACCTGGTGCTTCCTTCAGTGGGATGTTGAAGAGAGCCAGAACATGGTACTGTTCCTTCTACCCAGGTGAGCCCCTGTATAAGGGCTGGGAGCAGGACCCGGAGAAGACACGTGGGTCTCAGGGGGATGGAGAAACATCCTCTGGAGTCCCATGCTGTGGCATCGTAAGGGCTGCCCCGTGGGATGAGCCCATGGCTGGCATGGCAGCCCCCTCCCAGGACCTCCCACCCCAGAGAAAGGAGTGAGAGCAGCAAGGGAGGGAGTGGGAAGGGAGGGGGCAGGAGGGGGAGAGGAGCCCCGAGAGGGAGGTTCGGCAGGTTTTGGAAAGTGCTGCGTTTGCACAATTCAAATGGCCTGAAAGGAGCAGTGAAAGGAGGGGGTAGGGCTGGGCAGCAGCTGCCAGGGGAGTGAATGTCCCCGCTCCCTTTCCCTTAGTTTGCCTTTGTCACCTGCCCACAATTAGCCACAATTTATCACCCCGGGAGCCTGCAATAAGTCACTCGGCCGCCTGAGACTGCCCAGCCCCTCCGTTTCCAGAGTGCAAGTCTCTTCTTTCCCATGGGTAGGCAATTAGGCGACCGCCTACCCTTTGTGTGAGCCCAGGGTGGAGGAGGCTGCTCCTTCCCCACCATCCCGGGCTCCCAGGGATGGAGCAGCTGTCCTCACCGCCCTGCTCGTCCTGCTCGTGCTGGGCAGCAAACCCTGGTTGGGACTGAGGTCTCTGCATAGTCATGGGGGAGAAGCAGGCACTTTGGGTATGGTTCATCATACCTTGCAGGAGAAGGTCCAGCCATGCTTCATGCCAGGCAGGGTGCAAAGCTCCCTGTGCTCCTCTCTCCACCATTTTACCCAGCTTGTTTCGTGCTCTTGGGCTTAAGCCCACGGACAAGGGTCTTGGACTAACATCCTCTTCCCCTCATACAGAGCGAGCTCATCTGGCTGAGCCTTAGCCAAAGACTCATGTGAGGAGAGCTAGGCTCAACGAGGACGCTGGTGCAAAGTGACACTGTGATGAGATGCCCCCAAAGTCCTGCCTCGTGTGCCACTGAGACTCAGTTTCCACATTTGGTTGATGTTCCCTGCTACAGAAAAGCAGCAACTGAGCATAAAGGCTGACGAGACAGTGCCTGGCAAGACCAACGTAGGACCACACTTCACACCAGCAAAGGCTGCCCTGGGATAGGAGTCACGGTCGGTAGGGCCGGCAGGAGCTGGGCTTCTCCCATACCTCTGTGCATCTCTGTTGCAGCCCTCATCTTGCACTGCATATTTCCCTGGGACACCCGGTCCAAGCAGGGCTTGTGGTTGCCCAGATGATGGAAGTAGGATGGTTTGCTCAGGTAGTGGAGAGCATGGGAGGCTTAGAGCTGCTGTCCTGCTCTTCCCCCCTCCACCAACCCCCCTGCCCAGGCTTTTACACAGTGCTGCAGAGAATGGCAGGACTTCACACTTTGCATGGATGCCAGGCTCCTGCCCCTGCCTGTTGCTGTTTGGATGAGGGGATAAGGGGTGCCCCGGCTGCTACAGACCCTCCAGCCCTTGCAATGTGCTCCATCAGCCTCCGAGGGGGGCCAGACTGGGAGAAAGCCCTGCCTGCCTGTATCTCCCATCTCCACACTGAAACCCTGGCCATAGGGACGCTTCTTACCGGGCCCTGAAGGGACTGGGCTGGGTTTGCTCTGCACACCACAGGAGTCTGCCTGTTCAGGCTCCTGTGGAAGGAGATGAGTCACCCTGAGCAGCAGAAGGTATGGGATGAGCAGCAGGTCTCTCACTGTACCTTCGTGCCAACACATCTGGCATGCCACGTCTCTATGCCCGGCACCCAAGGAGGTGATCCAAGGGCACACGGGGTGCAAGGCATAGGTAAGCAGAGCTCCCCAAAACTCCAGGCTTTCTCTGCCACACCTCTAACCCAGCCCTCCTTCTCCCCAGAGCCTGCTTCTCTGCCGCCACTAAATTGCCTCTTGCCTGCAGGAAGGAGAAATCTTGAGCTGCCTCTGTTACCACCACAAACACCATGGCAGCGGGGAAGGATGGGTGGTAGCCCTGACAACGCAAGTAAGCAACTTGTGCTGCGCGGTGTGACCAGCAGCCAACTCATCCCACCAGGTAGACCCCAGGGCAGTGACTCATAGGGGTGTCACAGCCAGCGCGGTCCAAGCTGGTGTGTGGGAAGTGCCCATGGTGCTTGGCGAAGCCTCGCTGATTGATGGGATGAGTGCTCCTTCTGCTGATAATATTTACGGCTGCCTCCAGGGAACATGTCCAAAGCTCTGGTTTTGCTGGCTTGTTGCTTCCCCGCCTCTTTCCAGCGGTCATATTGCAGACACAGGCTGTGGTTACCGTTCTGACCAAGGACTTGGAGCACCTCCTTCTGCTTCTTCCTCCGTGAACTGGTCATTCAGTGGGTGGCCTTCAGTTTTCATGAAGCTGTGTGTGCCCCATCCCATCCCATCCCATCCCATCCCATCCCATCCCATCCATCTGCCCATATCTGTCGTTGCTACTGGTGGCCATAAGCCACTACAGTGACACTTATTTCATCCTACAAAACGGGGGCCTGAATGGGAGACAAAGAAGATGTCAAGGTGCTCCCTTGAGCCACTGGTGTCTCTGAAAAAGCAAATTGCTATAGTGATCAGAGAGGACACCTGGAAGAAGGTGTGAACACCAATCTAATAAGAATGTTAGGCTCCTGTCCATCAAGGTTTCCTTCCCCAATGTGAGCATGAGCTTCTGCCCTTGGCTGGTGGCTCCTGGAGCACCCTAAGGGTATGGGTATGGGGCCGCCCTCCCACTGCATGTTGTTCAGGTGGATGATCTCCAAATCCTGCCCCTCCTTGCCCCTGAGAACCTGCACCAACACTTCTCCCATCCCAGGGCCCCTCTTGTTCTCATGTCCAACCTGGTCTTTAAGCACCTGATGCCGAGGAGGGTCCCAGCATGGAGCCAGGCGAGATGGGTGGCTCATCCCTGACAGGTCCCAGCCCTTGTCCTGGACATAGCCTAGTTCAGGGGGATCTTCCTGCCCTCTGCACCGTGCCGTGCTGGAGCCAGGTGGTTTCCTATGAATCCACGGAGAGCTGAGCTGTCCCTCCCGGGGTTTGGTGACAGCCGTTGGAGGCCACCTTCCCTCGCCCTGCAGAGGGAGGTGGTTAGCGCAGCCCGTGCTGGGAGGTGCCGGGTGGTTTTTCAACACCTGCCTCTGACACACGGCGCAGAGGAGAGCAGTCGCCGTATTGTTCCCGATGCCATTCGATCTAAAGAGCCTGGGCAGGGACAAAGCCTGCCAGAGCTGCTGCGCAACCCCACCGGGTCTCTGGTTACCAGCACCGCATGCCTTGAAACGATCGCAGCTCCGTGCCCAGGGCTGGCAGGAACAGAGTGGGCTGAGATGCACTGGCCAGGGTGTGAGACCAGTCAGTGGTTCCCTCTCCCTTCCCCAAAATAACCCACCCGCAGGGGAAACGACATCACTGCAAAGTAACTCCCTCCGTCCCATCCTGCTGGCTGGATGCACGTCCTTGCTGGTGCTCACTCCTGGGCAAGGCACCCGGGACCCAAGATAGCCGTCGGGCAGGCTGAGCCAGCGTGTGCAGCCAGTCACCCTTCCCCATCACTGTGGACGTTGGTATTTGATTTATTACCTATTCAGAAGGAACTTTTACACTTCCCTTCGGAGCTGGAGGCAGATCTGAGCAGCTGTGTTTGGCATGGTGGGGTCTAGCGGTTAGAGCCGGAGACGAGACGGCAGGACTCCTGAGCTCATTACTGTAACGAAGCTCGGGGAATTGGTTGTTGGTTATGGAGCCTTCCATTTAAGGAGGCCAGACTAGATGATGGTCCCTTCTGGCCCTAAAATATACGAAGCTACAAATAACTCAGCCAATAATTAGAAATTTGAGTCTCATTCCTGTGAATATTACAGGCTTGTTGGACCAGAAGTTACAAAGGCTGCACCGAGCTTTCCTCGTGTTTAAAGAGAAGTCATTTCCTGGTAGTGGGTCCCCTGTGCAAACCCCAAGACTGATGTCATCGGTGTTGGTATGGGAGCACGTGCAGGTAAACGACATCACCGTGAACTTGTGTCACGCCCCACGTCATCCGGATGTGGCAAATAAGGATAATAAAGAGGGAAAGACCAGACTTCTCATGTTCATGTCTCCTCTGTAGTTTGGACTGACTTTGGTACCTCTATCCCAACCCCACAGAGCATGGGCAGAGCCTCCTAAAAAGCAGAAGTGATGGTTGGTAAGAAAATTTGGAGGAGGAAATGCTACGTCGTCACCATGCAATGTTCACCCTCTTCATCTGCTGGTCAGGGCACCTCTCCGGAGGAGTCTTGTGTCCCTACCACGTCCTTTTGGCTATGCTTCCCATCCTCTTCACTTTGTTATTGCCTTTCATTTGCTGAGGTCAAGTCTATGTGCAGGGTAATGTAGTGGTAAGGCCATGGGCAAGCCTTGATGTTGGGCATGGGTGAGGAAGGCATGACGAGGATATGGGGCTTCTGTTGTTCTCAGCTCCAGGTTTGTGGACACCTGAGCCTAAATGGAGCTGTGAGGAGAGGTTTGATAGCAAATTTTGGGAATCTATCACCAAATACCCCCCATGTTAGGAAACGTCCTTCTCCCGGTTCTTTATACAGCCCCACTCAGTGTTGCCGGCATCTTCTCCCTTTTTCTCCTCCCCTTCCATGCATGTAGCTTGGTTTCACACAAGACACTTCAGACTTTCTTCTTTGTTTTTTTAACCTTGATTCTTGCACTTATCACCATTTCTTCTTTCCGTCCCTGGCTGGAGCAATAGTCCCAGAGATGCCGGGAAGATGCTGTATCCCCAGAGCTACAGCTCAGCCCTGCCACTGCCTCCTCTGCCTTACAGAGCGGACCTGGCTGATGGGGGCAAGCTCAGAGAGCCAGGACATAAACCTGTGCTCAGCAGAGCTTGGCTGACCGTAACCGATGTCTTTTTAAAATATAGAGAAAGGCTGCAGAAGACCGAGTCCCTCTCTCCTTCCACTCCTCAGTGCACACATACGTAGCCTCCAAATGGGAATCAGCCATGGGAAAAGAATATCCCTTGGGACCAGGGTAACGAGTCCCAGGCAGAGAAAAATGCACAAAGAAAGGGAGGAAAAGGGGGTGGCCATGTTACCTAGGGGATTCGCTCCGCAACAAACAAAAAGGTGTGACGAAACACTGTGTTGCACATATGCAAACAGCAGCCAGAGGTATTTCCTTGAGCAGGACCTGAATGCAGGGGCTGAGCGCTCAACAGCTCCGCATTGCACAAGTGAAGGGTTGGAGTCTAGTCTGTTCTTGTTTTCCTAGTTAAGTGCCATTTTTGAAATGTTTTATCCTTTGTGTTGTTTAATCTCTGCCATAAACTATACAGGGCACGTCATGAATTAGTGCTACAGCAGACGCCTTGGCTTGGGGAGTTTCCATTTCTTGAATAAAACATTGCTTCCCCTTATGGTTTCGCAGTTTTGGCACACACATTCCTCTTTTAGATCTAGAAAGCAAGGGTAAAAACAGGGGTCACAACAGCCATCGAGAATCTTTCATTCATATCTAAAAAGACCTGAAAAAACCCTTCCTATTCATGTCAAGCAATCTTCCTGAGAAATCCTTTCTGCATTGTTTTTTGCTGACATCTGTACTGCCCCAGGTATGATTAATTCTTCTGCTCACAATAAAATGCTTCTCCTTTGCCTCTGGAGCAGCCTGCAATTTCACAATTAGTTGGTAAAACACACCACGCATTCACCTTAAGCAGCAATGTGAACCCGGGCGGCTTTGCTCCTGACAGCACGAGGGAGATTTGCCCTCGAGGGGAAACCGCTTGGCACTTGCAGCTTTCTGACGAAGGATGTTCCTGACAGAGTTCAGAGGTGTTGGAGAAAGTGGTTTAGGTTTCTCAAAGGGCTGGTTGTTCTTGGGAGGCTCTTCCCGGGGTCTGCGAGGCTCGGGGTGGGCTCGGAAGGAGGGTGCGTTTGGGAAATCACCGTGGGCTCCAGGTCGGGCTGATCCCAGCGCAGCCCCCGGCACCCCCCGCCTGCCATTTCGGAGCATACCTCTCATTCCTCCCGCCTCAATTACTGCAGCTGATCCCTTCCCTGCCAGAGCCCCAAGGACACAAACTGACACCCGCTGATCAGGGCTTGGGCTCCTCCGGATCCCCGGGGCCCCGTGGGAGCAAAGGGACCTCCACCAGTGCTCCCACCCGCGGCACGGGCTGCCCCACAGCTCCCCACCGTGACTCCGGGGATCTGGGGAGTCCCTCCAAAGTGAACCCCAGGTGTGGATGCTTTTGAAAGAGGAGAGATGGGGGGCTTGGGGATGCTGGAGTACCACAGGGCGCTTGTGCAAGATTAACTAAGGACAGCAGGGAGCAAAGCTGGTGCCAAAGTTAGGACAGGCTGTGCTGAGCCCGGGGTCCCTGGGGGTCTCTTGCAACTCTCTGGGTCCAGGAGAGGTCTGTGGTGCTTGTGCTGGGGTCACTCAGTGCCTTGCAGCTGGAAAGCCCCCCTGCTGCAGGGACCTCTCAGTCCTCACTTGTACGTGATGATAAAAGATGCTTGTTTGGAGGGTGGGGGGGCTGGCAAATATTGCCCCATTACCTCCGGGAGCACCTGAGGTAGGTCCGTGGGGTGGTCCGTCTGCGGGGGGAGTTAATTGGGGTTAACGCCGGGAGGTTGCAGCGCGGGGCTGTGGTGGGGCGGAGGCGTGCAGCCTGGCTGATAATTTATCGCTTTTGTTAACTGCGGAGAGCAGGGCCCGATTACCGAGCAAGCGTGTGAAGCCAGTGGAAAGCTGCGAGAGCTGGCTGACCGGCGCTGAGTGTAAAGCTCCGCTTATGGAGCCCAGCGCTCTTGTTAAAACTTTAGGGCTCGACTTCTCGTCGACCGCTGCAGCCGAGTGTGCAGCCTGCTCGCAGGAGAGGCACGGAGGGATGGATCAGCAGCTACATCCCACCACAGAGCACCTGGGATGGTGCCAGCCCTGGTGTCTGAGCCTCCCCTGGGAGAGCTTGGCAGAGGGAGACATAAATGGGTACCCCCACCCTGCGTGGCTACTGAACCAGGACCCCAAGCCTACCTTCGGTCTAGAATTTGGGAAATGAACAGTGAACCAGAAAAGCAACGCTTTCCTGAATGCATAGAAAGCCTGAAACCATTGCTTGAGGAGATGTGAGTTGCTTCAGCAAGGACCCTCTGAGTCTGTGTGCCGGCAACCGGGCATTTTCCCAAAGCGCTGTGGTTGCAGCCAGTGCTGCGCCGCAGGGAGCACGTTGCTCACGCAGACGTTGCAGCAGGATGCAGGCGGGCAGAGAGTCACAGCTAGTAGGTACCTGGCTGCTAACACACCCTGGCCACTGCTGTCCTCAGGAAGATGCCAGGAAGGGCATCTCTGAGTGCCGGGAATCACAAAGTGACAGGGCATTACTATAACGCAACTTCTCCAAAACAGGCGTCTTCTGCAGCTGGGGAGATGTCAAAGCTTTCACAGGGCTACTTAATGGGAAAGGTACCTGGTGCTCAGGGAGCAGGCACTGAAGATGCTGCACACAACCTTCAAATCCAGTGTGAATGCAAAAGCTGGTGACCTAAGGCTAGACTTCCCATCATGTAGACCTCCTCCACAGACCCTCAGCCCTCCCATTCCCACAGGCCGTAGCCCCAAACCTGTGGTAAAGCAACCCTGCAGGCATGCACAGCAGCTTTTCAGTGATATTGGAGGCTCTCTCCAAGGTGAATCTCCCTCTGTACCATCGCAACCTGCCTTTATCATCAGTCAAGCCCATGGTGGCTTGTGGCTGCCCTCAAGGACGTGTGCCTTGGTCATGTATTTCCTGGCCACGTTTGCCTGTTCAACTCCCAAGCACCTGCTCTCCAAAGGAGTGTTTTTTCCCCTCTAGATAAGGCATGCAAATTCATATTTTAGGAGTGAAGAGAAGGCTGGTAATGCATCGGGGTACTGGTAGGATGGCATGGGCCCGCTGGAGTGATGCGGAGGAAGAAACCTGGGAAGCAGAAAGAGCTGTAACACGGCAAAGTGAAGAGAGAGAATAAATCTGTGATGTGATCTGGCAACAGGATAAAAGACAATGGCGTGGGCATGGATGCAGATGGAGAACTCGCAGCCCCCTGCGCTGAAAAACCTCGGGAGGGACCTGGCGGCTTCTGGGTGCCACATTGCCAGGGCGAAACTGGAAGGGAAGGACCGAGGGAGAACCTGGAGAGCTAGGTGAAGGGCTAGCTGGAGACAACCTGCAAAGGGAACAAAACAGCCTTGGCTGCCATCCCGCCCCGCTCTGTTATCGCAGGAGCAGATGGTCTGAGAGCTGCTGTTCTCCTCCGTTCTCTTGTTCTGTTTTCCCCTGCTCCGACTGTTTGCGTTCGCATTTCGGTCCTTGTTTAGGCTGGGCGACTAGATGATGACAAGGGAAGTAAAACACTGACACTGCTGAGCAAAAGGGGATGAAATCTAAGGTACTTGTAAGGAACCGGACTTTTCCAGACTGCTTTATCTGAGGTTTCTGTGAACTGCAGTGGCCTAATTAATATTTTGACTAAAGGAAGCCTTGAAGGACAGATTCTTCCTCCTTGTCACGGAGCTGTGAAGACACAACATGCAGCATCCCCTTATTCCTCTTTAAATCCTTGAGTCGGCTTGCCTCACCCAGGTGGCCCCATTTCCACCTTCCCAACACTTCTAGGGGGAAAATTGAGCAAAACACTTCTCTTCATGAAATGCAAATTCCTGCCACTCTTTTTCCCAGTATCAGAAAGAAGGAGGGGGAGGCATAAGCCCACAGCATAAATCCCTTGCAAGTCCCCTACCTGGCCTTTTAATTAAATATTGCTAAATTATCCTCCACATCAGCAACCTGGTGGCAGAAGCTGGTGCCTGGAGCAGCAGAGTGGAGATCCTCAGGCAGGGCTCAAGGGGAACATGGGCTTTTTGTAATGTGGACCTCACTTTAATTTCCTGAGTTTTCTGAATTCTTGTGCTGTCAGGTAATAAAGGCAAGGGGACAAAATAAAGGCAAAAGGATGGCTTTTCTGCACAGCCCGCATGTGATGGGGAGTCACGGATATCTCTTAGTGTGCCTGTGGTCTCCCGCGTGGAGCCTTGCGATGCTGCTTGCTCTGCTGTTGCACCCCAGGTTTGCACAGCCGTTGGAAACGGCTGGAAAATGGATTGCACCGGCACCCCGAAGGCAGGGGCAGATGTGTGGCTGGGGTCTCACTTCTCGCCCTTGCCCCTCCTGGGCAGCTCCAGCGTGGCCCAGTCCACGTGATGCACGTGATGTCCACCCTGGCCAACTGAGCCCTGTGTCAATTTGAGCATCGAGCCCGCCATCCAGCTGGCTTTGTCCTCCCTGGGCCCATCCCGGCAGCCGCCCCGGGGCAGCTGCTTCCTCCCGGTGCTATTTGGGGTGTTGCCGTGGGAGGCTCAGCAGATTCCCCGGGGCTGTGGCTCTCCAGGAAGCCAGATACCAAATCCTCTCCCCTTCCCAGACCCTCCCAGAGCCAGAGCCTTGCCTCAGCATCTGTTTATAACTCCTGGAGCTGGCCAGGCTGTTTGGTTTGGGATAAAACTCAGTCTGGCAGGGCTCCTCCCTGCCACCGCGGTGGCACGCGGCCGCCTTATCTCCCCCGACAGCACCTTTCCACAAACA
>NW_009198200.1:15345-21795 GCF_000690835.1 Fulmarus glacialis
TAGGCGACTGGAAGCAGGGAGATAGCCCCGGGCTGGATGCGCCGTGGGAACCCATGCGGGGAGAGCTGGGGAGGAGAGCAGATGCTGGGTTTGCTGGGCATGGTGGCCGCAGGGAAGTCTGGATATCAAATCCCAAGCAGAAGAAGGCTCCTTTGCAACCGGCTGAGTTTGGGGAGCACCCCAGCACTCCAAGATGTGCTCGGGGGCTTCCAAACATTTTGGGGGTGACTGGCCAAGCAAGGCACTGGCCTGGCCACTCACTGGCATGAGGACCTTGTGCTGGGGTGCTGGGGCAAAGGCTGGTGCCTGGAGCAGCAGAGTGGAGATCCTCAGGCAGGGCTCCCATGAGGGGAGCCGCTGCCATCGTGGGGGGATGCACATGGGGACATGGGATGCTCTGCCCCTTCCCTTGTTTTGCCCCATGGAGAGCATGAAAGGGCTCTTCCGTCCATGAAAGCAGCACCATCAGGAGTGCTCCTCCACCAGGACAGCCCAGACAACCGCAGGAGATGCTGAGGTCCAGGGAACAGTGTCGGCAGCACGGACACGAGCTTCCCCCGGCACAGGGGTTTGAACTTCATGCCCAGCCCCTGTTCTGCACAGTTGCCCTACAGCATCCTTTGCACAAGGCTGGAGCTGGTCTCCTCCCCTGGTAACGCATACGGTGTGTGGGTGGGACAGGAGGATGGACAAGCCATGGAGAGCTGGTGGGCACAGCTTTGCCCACTGGCATAATTGACACAAATACCCTCCTCTGCTCCCCAAACGTGGCCGTACCAAGAGAGTGGTGCCCTTACTGCCTGCACAGAGGATGCTATCGAAGCTGTGGAGCCCGAGGTGGCTCCAGCCCATCTCTGTCACCCTCTGTACGTTGGGTCACTGCACTTTCAGACCTGCAGCACGGGGCGCAGCCCCCGAGCACAACCTCCCACAAGCAACGAGCTATGCAATTCCCTCTTTTCCCAGGCTGGCAAAGGGGCAGTGGCTGCCTCCTGCTGCACTATCAGCATGGGGTGATAAAGGCAGCTTCCTGTCACTGAAGGCACTTGCTTTCATCTCTCACATGAGTTTATGGACAATATTAGCATGAAACAGCTTTTAACCCTAGACTTTCTGCTGCAAAGCTCCAGCCCACATCTGGGCATAAGGCACTGGGCCAGTACCTGCGTGATTTAACGTGCTTATGGGGAAAGCAGAGCCTGAGGTCAGCCTGGACCTCCTGGAGGAGGGCGAGAATCAACCAGCATTCACTTGCAGGCAAGTCACAAAACCTGCCAACACCTTTGCTGACTCATCAAAATTGAAAAGTTTTCGAAGAGAGGGTTCGGTTTTCTGCATTTCTGATGGGAAACAGGCAGAAGGCCAAAGGAGACATGCCTGAACCCTTCCAGCCGCCCACCTTGCTGAGGGCTGCCTGCCAGGACCTCTGCCTGGCTCCATCATGGGGAACTTGGAGATTTCTGGGTCTGGGTCCAAATCATGGTGAAACCAATATTGACATGTCCCAGTGCCCCAGGGAGGGGGGTCTGCTGCCTCTGCACAGCTCTCCTTGCTCCCACACAGCTGCTAGCAGGCAGTTGCGATGGCTCCCATGGGGTAGAAGGTGAAGTGCCCATTGCTTCTGAGCTGGACAATGTTTGTACAGTATCCCTGGGGCTGATTCAGCCCTGCTCCTGGTAATTCTCTCCTCTACAAAGCCTTGCAGCCTGCCTTGCTCTTCAAAGTCACTGCCTTACCTGATCTATGAGATTCTGTGCTTCCACACAACCCCCAGATTACACCCTGGTGGAGTCCGCTTCGTGTTGGAAGCACTCTAAAGTACCTCTCATTGGATAATGTTTCTTTGCAAACCTGGGAGACTTCTTTCTGATATAGCACACATCTGAGCCCTCTGCAAGCTCGTGGGATGAGTCACTGGGCTTGTTTTGCAAACCCAAGATCTGAATTTGCTAAGACACGCAGAGGCTGGGGGCTCTGCTCGTTGGACACTGAGGTTCCTGCAAGACTTGGCTGAAGACCTCCTTACGGGAACAATTAGAAGATGTTTGACTTTCAAAATCTGTCACCATCTGCAATTACACTGTTCCTACCGGCTGAGTCTCTTTTGTCTTATGTGCAATTTTTTCACTGTGTTTGCAGACTGGGGGCAAAACTTTTCTGTCCATGCAAAACCACAGCACATAAGAGGCCGGTGACATGTCCCCTCTCACTGCCCAGCTGCTGTCAGCTGGAGGAAACAGTTGGGCTGTAAATCCCAATGCAAACCAGGGCAAGGGATGCTCGGACAGCCAAGGCCTGGAGGGAAGACTGAGGTATGGAAGGTGAAGGGGAAGTTTGCTGGGACCAGTCTCTGTGGCCCCAAAAACCTTGAGCTGAAAGTTATTGGTGCGAGACTGGAGCTTGTTATGGAACAAGTCATACAGACAAGGGACTGGAAAAGATGTGATGACTGGGAAACTGGGCAGAAGGGTGAGAGGCAAAGAGCCACAGAGTGAATCCTTTTTTTTCCCCACAAAGCAGTGTTTTAAAATCAGCCAGTCTGTTGAAGGGGTGTCCACAAGCAGCACCCCTGCTCTGGAGACCTTCTCCAACTGTTTGGTATCCATAGTCTACTGCCTCCGGTGGTGACTCCTCTGCCCAAATGTAGATCTATCCCATGGAGGTGTTTGTATTCATACAGCTCCTTGCATGACAAGGTGTTGGTCCGGATGGCTTCCAGATGAAGCCATCCTTTACATGTCAAAAAATAGTCCTGCTGCTGAATAAACTCCATTACAACCCCAGAGGAAGATTGCTGCCTACCTGCAAATGAAGGCCATGATAGCATGGCCCATGTTGAAGGCCCAGCATGAAGCTGTCTGGTTGTGCCAGACTGGAGCAAAAAGGTCACAGCAGAAAGACCACAGCCAAACAAGCACAGAGAGGTGGCTGGCATAGGAGTTGATGTGATGTTGGGAGAGAGGTCTGAGTGGGGCATAAGGTATTTCTGCAGGATAACTCTTTCTTTCTTTCTCCTGCCAGGCCTTTCCCAAATCATAGCTCAATGGGAGGCTGTTAGGAAAAGTCTAGTTTGGTCTGGCTGAGAAACAGGAGCTCAGGACATTGCGTGGGATGGGAGAAAAAATTGAGATGCAAAAAAATCCCTGATCCTCCAAGGACAAACTGCTTTGGTGTGAATGAAGCTGCATATGGCAGAAAAGGGGATGACAGCTACATGGAGTGACCACCTGATCTTTGCTGGGGGACCAGGGTCAGCCCATCTTCTCCAAGCAGCCCAAGTGGTGGGAAAATGGATCAGGGCCTCAGACACATGGGAAGGTCTCCAATTGTGTCAAGCACATCATGCCAAGCAGGCTGGGAGCAAGGTCCTGTAGGGCCAGCAAGAAGGAGCATTGGCTTTGGAGTGGGCAAAAGAGGCCAACTCCTCATTGCTGGAAAGAGGGTCTGAGTTCATACTGGAGAGTTGGGAAGAAGATGTTTCCACAGCACTGCAGGAAGGCCAAGGAGCTCAGGGCAACCTCTTGGTGGAGAGAAGATAGTTCAGAAACTCCTGAACCATCACGAGTAACTGAAGCCATGTCCTGAGCCACCTGCAGCCCTGGCCAGAAGACAGGAGGGATGGGTACCTGAAGATGAAAACCCAGATGTGAAGTTAAATGGCTTCATCCCCAGACTCTCAGCTGACTGCAGGGACAGGGTCCAGGTTCACCAAGCATGGGTGCTGGGACATTGCACCGTGACAATACCAAGCAGCTATTGCACTGCTTCTGGCCAACAAATTAAGGCACCTTCTGCCTCTGGCCATGAGCTGGTTAATGGTGGGCTGCGCTATGCAGCAGTTCTGCTGGAGCAGGACGTGGGAAGCACCTCAGGAGCACTGTGAAATGCTCATGGGGCTTTTTCACAGACCTCATGTACGAAAGGTCAGTGCTCCATTTTGGGCCTTGACCAAGAGGTTCAGATGACACTCAAATGCTCTTTCTCTGCCCAGGCATGAATCAAGTGGTAAAAGGTGAAAGAGAGGTTGGAGAAATAAGCCTGATGGGGTTCCAGGAGTGTTATTTCAACAGCTCCAGAAAGCACGAGGCCAGTAGTACTTTGCAGAGATGGGACCATACACTGACCAGACCTCTCCTATCAGGCCAGGCCTTCTTCAGGTCTTCCAACTCCAGTACAAGGTATTTTCAGGACAGAAATTGGAAGAGGTAAAGAAAGAAAATGCAGAACAGTAAGTTAAAGAAAGATAAGAACCAAAAAAGGAGGTCTGTAGACCTGTCTCTCCTTGCGCTCTCTGTCCTTCCTTTAGTACTTGGTGGCTTTGTGGCAACCCCTCTCTGTGTCCCTAAGAAGTCTCGCTCTGTTGTCACCTCTGAGCCAGGCTGTCAGTCTGTTCCCTGCTTTTCGCAGCATTTTCACAGCTTTTGCTAGGCCATAGTCTCCTTTTCTGGAGACACTATGGTCCCAATCACGTCTTTCTCCACCCTTCAACTCTGCCTCATTACCCTAAGCTCAGTGTCCCATGTCCTCCCATGGGAGGACCAATCTCTCCTCCCTTAGAGGGGCTTATCTGCTCTTGTCTTTCCCTTTTTTAAGGAACATGAGGACGAAAAAGCACAACAGTTCCCCTCCATCACAGATGGACACCTGCAAGTAAGCTCTGGAGATGATTGAGGCTGGGACAGGAGAAGGGAGCCATCAAGACCCACTACCTTTGGGGTGGGCACAGTGATCCAAAGAGATCTAAGTCCAGTGGGACAAGCTGCCACCACCAGCTGGACTGGGTGCCACAAGCTGGAGCTACCACTCCCAGAGCCTCTAGCAGGCTGGGAGGAGATGGGGCTCTCTTGAGTATGGAAGGGCATCTCCTGGCTGGCGATAGGCAGCTTGCAGATACCTCAGAGCTGGTACAGGACCCCGCAAGGAGCAGGAAGGTGACACCAGCAGCCAACATCACCTCCCAATGTCTCTGTGAGCTTGTAGGGGGTGCTGGAGGGCAATGGAGGGGAGCTCTGCCCATGAAGCTGACCCCCCCCCAGGCATGAGGCACAGGGTGAGCTTCTGAGTGCCCCCAGCATGGAGTGCACTGCGTAGATGGCCAGGGGGGCTGGCTGGAGAAGACGGCCCTGATCACCATGACTCTTTTCTTTCTTGGCTTTCCACATCCCCAGCCTCCAGCATTTGCACATCGGGGCATTAACTCAAACACAAACATTTCTGCCTTCCCCAGCTTTCTGCAGCCCGTTCAGCACCTTCCGCCACTCCTGCACCGTGTGTTCGTTCATCAGCTTTCACCCCATTCCTCACCACCGAGCTGAAGGGGGATCTGGACACCAAGTCCTGCTAGGGCCTTTATGAACTTCCTACTTCATAAACCTCTCTGAGTCATTCTGCTCCTGCCCGACACGTCCAGAGCGTCACCTTATTTCAAAGCCGTGGTGGGAGCCCCCATGCATGGCCAGGGGTCCTGCTCCTCACCAGCAGACGCAGACCACTGCTGCTCTTTTTTTTTTCTGTGGGGGGGTGTGTGCTTCTTCTAATTTTCATTATTTATTTTGAAACCGCTCACGGCTGTTCCCGTATTTAAAACATTTGGAGTCCTGCGCTTAAAATACCTGCAGGGACTCTCAGGAGCTGCCAGCGCGGCGCAGAAGAGACTCAGGCTCGCAAGCGTTTAACTCACCGTGGGACTATTTGTCCTTTCGAGTTCAGTGCTGGAATGCTTCAAGGTGTTTAGGCAAGGCCAAGGCCAGGGCATGGGAACGCGGGGCTTTACCAGGCTTTGCCTGTAATTGCCTCCACGCCTGCACTCCCCTGTCCCCCGCAAAGCAGAGAGGAGGGAGCTGTGCAGACGGTCAAGGAGAAAGGTGAAGGGGGGG
Organism: Fulmarus glacialis; assembly: GCF_000690835.1. Classification (NCBI taxonomy): domain Eukaryota; kingdom Metazoa; phylum Chordata; class Aves; order Procellariiformes; family Procellariidae; genus Fulmarus; species Fulmarus glacialis. The sequence continues at coordinate 21,222 of NW_009198200.1, forward strand.
GAACTGAGCTCCAGCCCTGGGAAAAGCAGGACACAGGGTAGAGGGCTTTGCAAACACTTGGTGTGTGATAAGATGCGGCTCTGATGCACGAAAGCGGCCCCTGGTTATCCTCACGAGCAAAGCCCAGCAGAGAAGAGCTGGAAGAGGGGCCGAGACAGCCCGGGGAGGACCAGGCACCGCTCGGCTGAGATGCTGAGTGCCGGCCGGTGGCACTCTGCTCTCCGGAGCTGCTGCCTCCCCGAGCTGAGGTCATTAAAGATGTCAAAGAGCTGTTTTTAACAGGAGGGGGTGTTCAGCTCGACGCCTGGCTCTGCTCCAAAGGGAATAAAATCATAAGCTCCCCGCCTGCACCACGTGCAGCTGCAGTGCACAGCGCCGGGGGCTGCAGGTCTGACATCGCTGGTGGAGGTGTTTTGGAGGCCCAGGGTAGCCCCTGAATTTCAACAGCCCCCCCGGGGTCCCCGTGGACCCGGGGTGATGCTGCAAGGTGGAAGGTGGCCGGAGGGTGCTCGGGTTTGGAGCCACATCGGCTGCACCTCGGAGGGTCTGGGACCTGGTAGGGGTGCACCAGGCA
>NW_009198201.1:0-3621 GCF_000690835.1 Fulmarus glacialis
TTTTCCAACCTTAATGATTCTATGAATGATTCTAAACCTACCCACTTTCAGTTTAAAACCATTGCCCATTGTCCTGTCACTACAGGCCCCGGTAGAAACTCTCTCTCCATCTTTCTTATAAGCACCCTTTAAGTATTGAAAGGCCACAGTAAGGTCTCCCTCAAGCCTTCTCTTCTCCAGGTTGAACAACCTCAACTCAGCTTTTCTTCATAATAGAGGTGTCCCAGCCTTCTGACCATTTTTGTGGTCCTCCTCTGGACCCTCTCTAACAGGTCCATGCCTTTCTTGTACTGGGAACCGCAGAGCTGGATGCAGTACTCCAGGTGGGGTCTCACGAGAGTGGAGTAAAGGGGGAGAATCACCTCCCTCGACCTGCTGGTCACGCTTCCTTTGGTGCAGCCCAGGATATGCTTGGCTTTCTGGGCTGCAAGCCCATATTACAATGAAGGATCCAACATGCTCTTTCTCCTTTCGAAAGCTAAATAAATAAATAAATAAATAAATGCATAAACACAGAATTTTCAATATTGACAGTTATAAGTATATCCCTTTAAATTACATCTCACTTAAAGCTTTGGTAGACAACTCAGTGACTAAAGCGTGGAACATGTTTCTTTAGCAAACTGTAAACAAGTAGGAAGTTGTTAATAACCGATTATAGCTTATTTGACTAAACCTATTTCCTCTTCATTGTTTTGTCTTCCTTGAATGAAGTTTTTCGTGAGAGAGCACTATTCTATAGCAAGTTACCTATGCTAAATCAACTGAGCTCCTCTATGTAAGGTGTGGATTTTTAGCCAGAGGGTTGATATTTGGTGGACATGTCTATTAGTGTATTAACAAAGAATTTAAAAGACTGTATTCATCTTGGCACAGCTATCTTGAAGTGTGTTGCTAAATTTATCTCATTTCTGCACCTGATTGAGTAACGTCAAGGATTTCATTTTTTTGAGTTTATGCATCAGTAATTTTGCATCCCATTGAACAAATACTGGATTGGGTGAGAACACTTTATAAAGCATGTAAACCACACTATGTTAGAAAAATGTACAAGTGCATCTTTGATAACTGTGTTTTTCTTTTTACTTTACCAAGAATGAGAATATTTATGCCTCAGATCTACTGTTTGCTGATTTAGCAAGGCTGACACTGGATGTTAGTATCAGTGACAAGCACTTTAATATTTTAATTTCCTACTGTTTTATTTTTGCCTTCCTTCTTCTCCTGAGAATTGTTTTTTTAAGATGAGGAAAACATACCAGCATCCCTCTTTTCATTCATGCATCAATTTAATTGGTGCTCCGGAACTGTCTGCTATTATGCATGCGGAGGGAGTTGATTACTTAAAGCATATTAGCTCCTAGAGAAATAATCTATTTTTGTTTTGAATTTTTCATAGATGAAATGGTCATTCTTGAATATACATATAAATCAAGTTTTTAAGTTAATTCTGTAACTGTTCTTATCAGGGCTTCTTTTATTTTTTTCTTTTATTTTGCTTAATTTAACTAACTTTCGACAGTGATTCCTAAACAGATTATAATAACAATTTTCCCAGAATCTATTCTCATAGGCAGAATAAAAAGAGAAGAGGACAACTTCCTTTTCCCGGAATGTGCTTTCCCTTTCTCTTAGTCTTTTTATTGAGATTCCTTTCCTCTTAGCCTGTACATAGAAAACCTACAGCCTGGGGAATGGATGCTGCTTGGATAACAATTTGTATTTGGTTGTAACCAAATTGTTTTTATCGTAGTTTGTTTGATAGCACTGTATTCTGTGTTCATATGTGTCCTTCCAAAGGTCTTTAAAGTTCTTTGTACACAATGTGAAGCTATTTTTATGAGCAGGGGCTAGGAGCATGTTCTTTTCTCAAGGCCAGGTGTCAGAGACTGTCTGTATCCATTTTATGTAATAATTGATGCTAGAACATATCTATGCTCCTTGTGATACCCTGTGGTACTAAATATTTTTATTATTTTTGCGAACTTTTACCTTTCTGAATGTGTTTCTTTCAGTTAAAAGTGTCTAAAATAATGTTAGGACTGTATTGTAGCCCATCAGAGTGGCTGCAGGTATTGCATGTGCAGAGGCAGAGCATGAAAGGCTTGTGGGAGTTTGAGAACATAACACTGGACAGAATATGGTACTGAAGAGGCACATAGGGTAGAGGGTGCCTTGCGCTTTGCAGGCTTGTCCATGATGACTTATGATGGCCTGAACTAAAACAAGTTTCAGAAATTATAATAACCTTAAAACCATAGAGATTGTGACTGGTCTAGTGACCCAGCTTGCTTATTAGACCTGTTTTTGCCTCAATGTACAGATTTACCTTGAACCCTATTGAAAGAAGTATAACTAACACATACAATTTATAATTTCTTTTTTTTTTTTTTTTTAAGTCAACACCTTTTAAAAATGTATGTTAGATAATTTTGAAATAAACAGGTGAAGGTTTTCTCCATTATTTGATTATAATATAAAACCTTATCACTTTTTATAGGCCTATCCATATTACATCATATAGCATGCAGGTGCATGGGCAAAATGTAAGTGAAATTTTTAATGAGCTTTTAGGTTATCCTTATAGAATCTCAGTTAACCTGCCTAATGAGGTTGATCAATTTACTCAGCTGAAATGGATAGGATAGATACGCTATTTGCCCTTCTTTTTAATTCTTTTTTTCAATAGAGAAACATTTTTGACTGATATTTAGCATATATTCCTCAGATTCTGATCTGCAGGTCTATTACCCACTTATATTACCTACTCAACATTTATTGTTTCAGTTGATATGCAATTCTTTCCTACGGTTACTCTTCTACATACCCTATAAATTGCATTCTATTTTTCCAACCTTTTTCCCAATTCATTAAGACTCTTCTGAATTCTTACCGTTCCAACATCCTGGCAATCTCCTCCAGCTTAGTATCATCTAATTTAATAAATATGCTGTTTCCTGCATTATCAGGTCAAGCTTGACAATATTCTATGGCAGCAGATACAGGTTCTTAGCTTAAACATCCTTTCTCTGTGCTAGTAAAACAGTGGTACTATTATCTTTTTGGAACCATTTTTACATCTGTTACAACAGCTTCTTCTGGACCATGTTTTCTGAACTTGATTAAGAGAGTGTCATGTAAGACAGCATCAAAAACCCCACCGGAGTCAAGATATGACATCTTTTTTGTCTCTTGCCACAAGGCCTGTTCCTGTGTCATGGGAGGAAATTAGATTGGTTTGACACCGTTTGTTGCTGACAAATTCGTGATGGCTGTAGGTGTTATATAGCTTTGTGTAGGACATTACCATAAAATAAGAAGAAATGGTAAGTACAGAGGAAAAAACTATTATCTGGGTATGTACATTTTGTTTTTTTTTTTTTCTTCGTCCAAGCTTAGGAGGGATATTTTCAGTCTGCCTGAACCCTGTGATTTTCTTTGTCTATTTGGCATACATATTTTCAGTTTCAAAAAAGCTACTTGGAATAGCTTCTTGATTTCAGGTTCAGTCCAAATATATAACCTTTAAAATGAACACCCACTATTTCGCATTGTTCAGTTGCATTGTTCAGTTGAGGTACTTAATGCCTTCTTGAGGTACTTAATGCCTTCTTTGCCTCA
>NW_009198202.1:0-38856 GCF_000690835.1 Fulmarus glacialis
AGATCCCTCTGTAGAGCCTTCCTACCCTCTAGCAGATCAACTCTCCTGTCCAACTTGGTGTTGTCTGCAAACTTACTGAGGGTAGGATAAAGATATTAAACAGAACTGGCCCCAATACTGAGCCCTAGGGAACACCACTTGTGACCGGTCACCAACTGGATTTAACTCCGTTCACCACAACTCTTTGGACCTGGTTATCCAGCCAGTTTTTTACCCAGTGAAGCGTACGCCCGTCCAAGCCATGAGCAGCCAGTTTCTCCAGGAGAATGCTGTGGGAAACGGTGTCAAAGGCTTTACTAAAGTCTAGGTAGACAACATCCACAGCCTTTCCCTCATCCACTAAGCAGGTCACCTTGTCATAGGAGGAGATCAGGTTAATCAAGCAGGACCTGCCTTTCATAAACCCATGCTGACTGGGCCTGATCACTTGGTTGTCCTGTACGTGTCGTGTGATGGCACCAAAGATGATCTTCTCCATAACCTTCCCCGGCACTGAGGTCAGATGTATCAGCACAAGGAGCAAACTTTGTATTGGTGTACACTTAGGTTATGCATGCAAAATTGTAGCAGATCTTTAAACAAAGCAACTTAAAAGAACAAGATTTAGTGACATAAATTTAGAAACTTGAATTTACTTTAGCTATGCTTGTTTTCTTTCACTCTTTTCTTACCCAAAAAACCAAAGAGGATGGAAGCAGTACACAGTCCCTGCAGTTCCCTGATGAGGCCACATACATACAGATATCCTGTCAGACTTCTTTATAGTTAATGCAGATACGGGGCATTTCTCATCTCACTTATACTAGAGTCCAACCCAGGTGGAGGTGACTAGCTCTGTAGGTTCTACTGCCTGCAACAGCCAGACCTCCAGTCTCCGCTAGTGCCTGGTGTCTTTTGAGGTGTCTGAGGATGGCTAAGAGATCCTCACAGAGCTGGCAGATATAATGTGGGACCAATAAGAAAACATACTCTGCTAAAGCGGTAGCTGGAGGCCAGATGGGAAGGACATCTCAAATGCGTATGAATGGGCAATTTAATTAAGACCCTGGTGATATAATGGAAGTTTACATAGATAAGTCTTCACAGACTTCACAACATTCCTGGTGAAAGCAAAATACTGTCTTTCCTCTGGCGAGAGCCATATACAGAACAGAGTATAAATATGTACAGAATTAGAAGGATGATGAGTCTCGCATGTTTTCTACCTGCCCTTCAACACAGACACTATGGACTATGTGGATTTAATACAGTTCTGCACACGAAGACTAGATACAAAATCCCCACTAGATAAACAGTTACACTATCAATAACTTGAAAATGTAAGATGCTTTCTGGTAGGAATGTAAGTTTTACATTCTAGAAATTATCTAGAAAGTCTAGAAAATTCAACTCTAGAATTGAGTTGAAACCCTGTATGGTCGTCACTGCATCCGTGTTGTCATAAATCCTTCTGTTGCAACTGGGGATGGAAGCAAAGATTGAGCCTATTCAACAAGCATCTTTGCTTTGAACTCACAGGACTGACCTGTTGCTTTCCTCTCTCCTGGAAGAAAGAGGGATTCACTGTTAAAGCATCAGACATCCCTTCAATAGTGGTGAAGCAGTGAAGTGAGCTGTCTGCTGTGGCCTGAGTGTTGAGTTCCTGCTCCTTTCACGGGCAATCGGTCCACACCTATCACACAACTGTTTTCATGAGTGTCTTTGCAACCATCACTAGACCATGTTGAGAACATCACTCCGGGTATGATGCGTGGTATGTGGAAAACATCCTGCTCTTCAGAAACATGAGGAGCTCTGCGGATAAACTGCAGCTGTGCTGTGCCTGTTTGCAATATTACACTTGTTATGCTACCTACAGCTTCCAGCTACGCCCATGCATCTGCCTGTGGCTGGAGGAGATGAACAGAGTTTTGATGAGCTGTTAGACTTGTGCACGGATGCACTAGTAAGGCCACTTGCATCGTACAGCAGCAGCCCCCGAGGCCTGGGAAGTGGCTGGCTGAGGATGTGGGAGGTAGTGGTGGGCAAACAGATTGATTTTCTGCTTTCTTTATGAAGTAATACAGTCCCTTTTCTCTCTTTTTTGTCTTTTTCTCCAATAATCCCCTCCTCTTCAGTTCCTTGTGATAAGAATGAACGTGTTCCCTGAGTCCATAGAGAGTTGGGTTCAATGGAAGTCATTTAAGAACAGGACAACATCTAGATCATGGGATCATTTTTGTTGTTGTTTAGGTTTTTTTTTAATTATTATTATTTTTTACTTTTGAAAGACAAGGAGAACTAGACATGGAAATTTTTCACATTTATGAAAACATTTTCTTTCAAAGGTTTTCAGACAACAAATAAACTAAACAGATGACAAAAGCCGATGAAAACTGGGAAAATATTGTCATAAACAGACATTTCCAAAATACATTTCCATCTGGCTGAAAGCCACTTTCATTCTTTTTTCTAATCTTGTTTTGAATGAAATCACTTTTAGCAAAGCCCTCAGCAGATCTGATGCTAAGGCCTGACTGCTTAATCGCCGTTAGCTTTCTGTTTGTCAGGTGAAAGAAATCAGCTGGGTTTGACCGGGGACACCCATTTTGCCATGAGAAGGTCCTTTAAGCAGCAGGCAACATTTTTTTGCTATACTGTGTTTACAGCCCGCAGCATCCTTACTTACCCAGCAAAGAAACCCCTTATCAGAAAAAGATACATCCCCGACTTCAAGTTTTGAATGCTTGCACACAGCTGCTCTGATGCAGAGAGGAGAGAAAACAGCTCAGAGCACGTGCAGAGGAAGAATATATTAAGTTATATTCAAGGGAATAAACCTGACAAAGGATTTTATGCCTGATTTTTTTTACAAAAGGAAGACAACTTGCAAATGTATATCTCTGGAAAGAGGAGGCGGTAATGAACAGGGACAGTGCATTTCCCAGTAGGTGATGAATAAGCCGAGGGATAGCTGCAGGATGCCATGATGTACTCTGCTGTCACAAAGATTTTACACATAGGCTGGACAACCTGTTCAATAAATCAACATGCATCTATCTTTTTTTTTTCTTTTTTTTCCCCAGGTATCTATTTGGAAACTCACAGCCACATTATAATGCATGCACAGTGTTTGTTAACTTGGCATACCCTTTTCATCATTTCCAATCCTGTGCTATCTCTTGGGGGTGAATCATCATTATGTAACATAGCAGACACGGTACCATGAGACGATCCTTGTCCTTGCTGGGGAAAGAACAAAAAGAAACCGAAAAACCCCAGAAGAGTATTAACACAAAGGTACACACACCCCCTAGCAATCATATACAGGTTAGACTGGCTACCAGGTATGTTTTCCTCACCTCTCAAAAACACTTATTGATTTCAGTGGGAAATGTTCTTGCCTAACTGATACAGACTCTGGTCTCTGGGGTAATTAATTTGTTTTTCTTTTTTTGAATCAGATCTTGCTTTGAAAGGAGGAATTCCAGCTAACTTCAGGAGTCAGAGCAGAGCCTTGCGTTAAGCTCTTGCTCATCCTTCTCTTACTTTCCTATGCACTGCACCGGTCCAGCTCAGGACACAAAGCAAAGTGAATTTTTGAGATCAAAAGCCTGATGTAAAGCTGGAGAAGGTCCACTTGATGGTCACAAAATAAAAGGAACGAGTGAGGCTGTTGAATAGGAAGTTATTAGTTAAACTGAACAAGGCTTTAAAAAGTGGCTAAAGCGGCATAACAGCAACTTGGGCTGTGCCCAGCCCAGATCACGCACTGCACTGGGAATGGAAAGCATCAAGGAAATGATTAGTTATCAGCAGAAGTTTCCATTATCACTGCCTCCAACACCGGGTATCTCCACCATCCCCGTAAAATGCAGCCTACAGCCAAAGTGTATTGCAAACAGTATGACTGGGAGAGAAGGGGCAGGGTTAATCTCAGATGCCCAGCAAGGGATATCCCATCTACAAGAGAATGTTTTTTTCACTCGGAAAGAGAGATTCGGTCAGGCACCATGGGCCTCTTCTCATGAACTGTACAGTGAGTTCGCTTTTCAAGAAATAATGTAACCTACAATGGAAACCACCAAGACTATCACTGCCACAGACAGCCGCAGCAGCAGTAAAATCAAGCCTCAGAACATAGTCCTGCCCGAGATGGAAGCATCACTGAAAGATGACTATATTTGCACTGCAGATGTGAAATAGCTTCATGTGTTATAAAACTGGCTCTCCCAGGTTTGGGAAGAAAAAGAATTAAAAAAGCCCTCAAGTCCTGCTGCTCTTAAAATTAAAACTTCCTCAAGAACTTTCAGAAGATTTGATCTTTCTCATAGACATTTCAGGAACTTTTCACGAGTTAACAACTTGTCTCAGTCTCGCTGCTTTACATTTTGTTTTGCAGGCGGATCAACCAATTTTCTAACATCCAAAGAACAGTATAAAATCAGAAAGGAAGAATTGGAAATGGCTAATACACATAATTTTTGAAAAATTTTCTTGATTTTCACAGAATGCACGATTATATATGACAGTATGAGAACAGGGATAGGGCAGAAAAGTACCTTGCTTCTCTGATTTACTAAGCCATCATGGGAGTACGTAGGTATTTAAACATATACCGAACTAAGATTTATTTGGGTAATTGTCATTCTGATTTTGTCTGTAACTTACAGTTAAAAATTGTTTCACACAAACTCTTTCTCCTAACAGTTATATCAAAACATTGTTATGTTTTAATATAAGGCATGGACTCTGATGGGAGTTTTATCTGTCAAGAATCTCGTCCTCTGACTCCACAATTCACCATGTATACAACAGGGAAAAGGAGAAAAAAAGTACCTGCCAAGTATTCACAACATACTTTCAGATAGTAACAGTAACACTTAGGTTTAAAAGAATATTGGAATAGGTATTGCAACATGCCCAAATCCTTCTACGTTGCAATGTCTCATATTTAAAAACCAAAAGCAAAAAAATGATATTTCATGTTTCAGTAGATCACTTTCTATCAACATAACATGCTGACTTATGGAGCAAGAAAATAAGTTAACGTGTCAGGCTCAGGGAGGGTGAAGTAATGAGCCGCATGCTGGGATCCAAGTTGAAAGGAATGTACACAAATGCATTGGGCATACATAATAAGATGACCAAATTGGATGCATAGTGCGTGTGCTCATGGATACATTTAGAAAAATGACTTGGAATTAAACACAGACAGTGCCCAGAAATGAGAGATAAAATAAATACAGAGGAGTGCTCTGAGGTTGGAGGGGACCGTGTGGTGTCAGAGCAGCATTTGCAGGGGTCTGACAGGCAGAAAGAGGGGGTTTACCCCAGCTGCTGGGAAAGAAATAGTAATTTAACATCACTGATGCTCTAGAGAGAGTTTCAGAGGTTCAGTCGGGAATTACTCTATTTCGTCTTTAAGAAGAAACCTGAAGCATTCTGAATTATCTAAGCATGACTATAGAGTATAATTATGAAAGATGAAATTCAAACCTTTTTATAAAAGGTCCATCAATTCCAAGAGGTTTGTTCTTTCCTTTTTTTTCTCTTTTTTTTAAATGATGAGGTTGATTTGGTTTGATTTTCTAGCTTCTGTGGATGAAAAGGCAGACAATGATGATCTGTTGTATATACAGTCTGTTGTCTGATTTTTTTTTCTGAAGGTGGATTAAACCACACATTTTTTAGAAAGGTACCTAGTCTTGCCTTAAATATTCCAAATAACAGGGAATCTGCCATGTCAGCTGATGAGCAGATCCAATATTCTGCAACTGCCGCTAGTAGAAAATTGGGTGTAATTTCAAGTTTGAATTTCTCTTAGTTTTAGTTTTTGGACATTCTTATACTTCTTTCTGGAAAATTAAAATACCCAGTCCCCTGCTATACAAGTTTTCCATATGTCAGCAGCCATCTACAGTGCTCAAATCACATGGAGCCTTTTTTTTCCCCCAAATACAAACTGAAAATACTTGCCTTCCATCTGCAGAAACCCTTTTTTTCTTACTCCATTTTATTTCAAGCAACCGCAAGAAATTTGATAGCCTTTCTACCAATACTGAGTAATGAACAGAGATGAATGACTGTTTTTTTGAATGAGTATATTTGTTAGGAGAAAAAAAAAAAAAGACAAAACGCAGTTCCAGAGGGATGCGAGTTATTCATGAAGTGTGGTCAAAATCAATATAAATCTTTGTGGCCAAAAGAGCTGAAAGAACATTTGGAAATATCTAATATTTTGTGTTGACATTTTCTAAAGAAAAGATTGCCATTTTTGTTTCCAAGTGTCTTTTTGTCTGGAAATTTGAAAAACATTTGTTATTCCTATAATTATAACACAGTGACAATACTACATATTTTCCACAATATTTCCCTTTTGGTATTTTCTGAGACCATATTTGTTCAAATATCACACCAAAATCCCACATTGAGATAGTCATTGCCTTGTATTTCCTACTTTTGAGATTATTTTTCAGTTGCTTTTATTTTTCACTGCAGTGTCTTCTATCTTATAAATTTGATCCAGAGCTTCTGTTGATGGGTGTTGCTCATTTTGTTTGTTTTTTTTATGAACTTACTCTATTAGATTTTGAACCTTTTGGTCAGGCAATTCCAAACACTCATTACTGCACTCACTACTGGTCATCTAAAAACCATTGTGGCATCTTCAGATTTTACTGGCAAAGATTTATCTCATTGATACAAATGCTGAATTGAGCTGGATTAAGACCCTAATCCCTTGGAGACTGCATTAGCAGCAACTCAACTCATTGATTTCTCCCCATTAAAAACTCCGTTTCAAGACCTGTCAGACAGGGAGTTTTAATCCATCTAATGTGTGCCCTGTTAATTCCATATAATGTAGGCTTTTTTAATCTAAATGTCATGTGGTACTAAATCAAATCCATTGGAGAAATCCAAGTATATTATGTCAACAGCATTGTCTTTATCAACCAGACCTGTAATGTTGTCAAAAAAAATATAACACGTTCGTTTGACAAGACCTACTTTCCATGCAAACATGTTGACTAGCGTTAATTATATTTTTAGCCTCTAATTCTTTGTTGACAGAGTCCTGAATTAACTGTTCCAATAGTTTGACCAGACTGACATCTGACTAACCAGTTTACGGAGTCATCTCTTCTGCTCCGTTCAAATGCTGTGATTTTACTGGCAGTCATCCAATCTTCAGGAAATTTCCTCAACTTTCCAAAAAAACTTGTTAAAATCTGGTTTGGAGGACAATCAGACAGTTCCTTTTAGATCTCCGGACATCAGATATACATGTCTGATTATTTAACAGTGACTCATGTTTTCCTCTAAAACAGATGGCCATCACTCTATTCTATTCACTGTTTTATCTCGGAGGATACCTCTTCTGCTTCACATCACTCACAGGACAGAACTACATGTTTTAATAGGTATTTTTATACTTAAAACATTTTTAACATATCCTAGAAAACACTTTCTGGCATCACTGTATGCACATTTAGTAATGAATGGCAAAGACTGAGGGGGTTTGTCCCTAATACATTTTATAATTGCATTTTTATACATTTTCACATAAGTCAATCTCTCCACTCTATGTTGATTTTTTTTTTCAGATGTCCTATTACTTCTTTCACACCTCTTATGGCACATATCTCAAACTTACATTTTAGAAATCACCTGATTATGAAAAATATTTCTCAAAATAGATGACATTAATCAGCAAGGTGGAGAACAGTTTTCTTTCCTTTGCCTCCTGGTTTGCGGTTCTAGCTGCTGAACTCTATTGCTTCTTCATCAGACTTGAACAATTAGATTGGAAATGGACATATACTTTTTTCTCACAAAGAAAACACAGATTTCTCAGGCAAAGGTCCCCAGTTTGCACAGTGTTTCAGGACCTCATGATTATTACCCAAAAAACTTTAAACCATAAAGTCTCTCTGTAGCAGAGCAGGGCATTGAACTTACATGTCCAATTTTTTCAACCGCTTCACCAACACTTCCCAATAAAGTTTTCTAATTCTCTCTTGAAGAGCACTCCAAGAATTTGTATTTCACCATTACTGTTAGTATGACTGCTGTACTAGGGAACAAAAAAATAAAGAAAATTATATTCTTTGGGGGGTGAGGAGACACAAAACCTCATGCCATCATGGTCACAGCTCACATACTCAAGAGGAAATGGTTGTCAGGGGCCAATTTGCATGTTATTGTTTAAGTTCTTGAGGAAGGGGAGGATTTGGCCCTACGCCAGTATTTTGTCATCAAACCAAGATGCTCAAGTTTGTATGGCTAATTAAGAAAAAATATGTTTACTATTTCTATACAATTAATTCTGAGTGGAAAAAGAGTCTGTCAAAGAAACAAACTGGAGTAAGTCAAGTCTGTGAGCTTTGGTGAGTCAGGGTACACCAGATAATGGAATAACACACAGAGTGATACAGGCCTCTTACTTTCTGTTTCTGATCCTGAGACAATATCTGTGGAGCCATCGCAGGTGTTATACTCGCTGGACTTGAAAATGTTTTGCTCCCACTTGCATATAAGGAGCCATGGATGACTGTGCCTTTGAAAAGCTGTCCCTCCTGTTTCCTACCTAGCACATAGCACTCTCCTGAACTTTATCTATGGAGTTTACAAATTAAAAAGCAGGAGAATACAGGTCCAACTTGAGACGATGGATAAATTGCATTATCCAGTTAATGAAACTATACTCCTTGATATTATGAACCACAGTAAGCTTACTGAGTGTTGGTTGTTTGTAATGTGGTGAAGAGGCCTGAGATGCCAAAGACTGTGGGCTGAGATGGACAAATTGTTTGACATGACAGAAGCCAAAACATGAAAAGTGAAGAGGACTCTGGACAAGTCAACACAGATACACACAGAAGGGATGGATAAATCTTGGAAGCTTGACTCTTAACCCAAGCCTTGAGTACAAGAGCACTGATTCTCCTTCAATGTTCTGCAAAAATAATTCTGAATCCAACCCTTCTGTAAAGTTTGAAACCATTTATACTCAAGATCAATGAAATGTCAATTTTATCTTCTGTTCCCTTGCAAAGATCTGTCCAGGATATACACTTATAATGAATATAGAAATAATAAATCTACTCTATAAAACATGTTTTGACTAGCAGTTCGTGACTGTCTCCAACAACCATTATATTGCTCTTTATAATGGTGCCATATCTTTAAAAGAGATGAAAGTGCCCAGAGCCTGGTAACAGAGAATGAAGGTGAGAGATAGGTTCCTACATTCCTCTATTTTCATTCTCCTTTTCCTATGGTTATAAGCAAATTCCTCTCCAGCCCATTTCTGTACATTACTTCTATTTATTCTTTTGTTCCTGTTTCCAAGAATACATCTTCAGAGTCAATTTGAGCCTCAATACATGGCAATTACTAAAGAAATAAAATATTATTACCCCCCATCTTCAAGCATTTTGGTCACATTCTTCTTGGCTTTTCTATTTTCAGTATCTAAAGTGCAGCACTCCTTCAGTGCCCTTGAAGAAGTACTTGTTACATTACTGGATGCATTATTCCTTGGAAGAAGAAGGGGAAAAAAATATCATCTTTCAATTTATGAATCATTCTTATCTTTACTCTTCACCTTTAGTTCTCTTTGTACTTCCTCCTCTTATGGTCTTCTAAATTATTTCTGGACAAATACAATGTCACTAAGTTGGAACACTTTATTTTGCTACTAATGGCAAATGTTTTTACTCCTGCTATCTTTAGGCAGTGCAACCTCACTCTTGGAACCCAGTAACCTTATTTTATTCTCCAGAAACCTATTTTTTCTCTTTTTCTCACCCACTGCAGAGCTGCTGATTTATCTATCTATCTATTTATTTATTTACTTTAATTTTTCCATATGCCATTGCTTTGAGTCAAATGCATTTCTGGACTAAGGTACATTAGCTCTTACCAGAGGTACAGAGTTCTCTGGCTCTGATTTCCTCAAAAGTTGTATCATAGAAATGAAACCAAAGGGCCATTCATAAGGGACTCTCTTATCTACATAAGAAAAGAGTGCAGAATTAAATATTAGAGCAGCATTATAATGTGCTCCAAAGAAGGCAAAGAACTATTGATGGATCAAGGACCAAATACTTCTTCCTAATCACTCTGCCCAAAATCAGTTATGAACATAATTTATATCACTACTTATGGCAGGGGAAGAAGATTAATTCTCTCTGATCAAGGAAAATAACAAACTTGCCAACGTCCATTCAGCTAAATAAATCAATATCGGTTGCAATCGATCCCATTTTACGCATTGTTTTACATCTGTAATTTTACACATTACTGAACATAAGTAATGTCCGTGCACTTAACATGGCTGCAGTGGCAAAGTTAAAATGCAGTTGGATCTTTTAGCAATGGACATTACCAACCTACTAATACAGACCAGACCTACCAGGCGAGGGGGATAAATATTGGCAGATGACTATCAAAATACATGGAGAGATGAAGGTTACAAACCAAGACAAGAGGCTAGGGCGAACATACTTGACTTTACAGTCTGGGTGGGCAAACGGTTACCTCAAACCACAGCACCTGAGAAACCTCTGCAACCAGTAGATGTGCTGCAGTTCCCCATCCAGCATCAGATGTAAAATGTGCAAGCTGACTTCCCCGAGGGGCATGCGTACACCAAAACAATGAGAGATCAGTCACCCAGAGCAGTCACACAGACAAGATAGAATAGCTGGGCAGCTCTTCAGTGATATTCTGTGTTTTTATAGCATTTTTCCACTTCGGAGAGCTCTCCTAAATGTTAACCAGAACCACATGGCTGGCAAGTCACAGCTATGTGAGCCACAGGAACCCCCACAAAAGCACCACCACCTCTCTTGTATTCCCCGCATTACGATAAGGTTTCTCAGCACGGCCTGAAGCTACTTTGACTCCAAACTGAGTCTTCAGAAGGCGCTTGCAGGAGGCAGGATACGGGTACATTACACAATGGTTATGATCCGATGTTTCTGGTTTCCTGAGCAGTTTGTTGCTACTATACAAATTCAGAGGTGGATTTTAAGTCTGATACATCTATTCCAAAAGTTCAAACATACTTAAGGCATTTGTGAACCACACATGGCTGCCCTCAGAGCGACGCGACTCTCGGCACAGTACAAGCACAGTGTTTCTGTCTACCTTTATTCCAACCTAGCGTTTGCTGAAGTCAGATATAATAAAGACCCAACACATAACGCTGGGTGGTGTTTTGCCCTCCAGCCTTAAAGCTCTTGACTCTGGTCTGTGAGAGAGCTTAGATGCCATGAGGACAGCAAATATCCGTAAATCTGCATAGACTAATGCTATTCATAAATTCTTCAAAACCGTGTGCTACGGAGTTTCTAGTGCACGTCGGTCTTACAACTGTATTACACAGCGGGCTATTCCCCAGCCGGATTGTTGGAAAATTCACTTGCAAGGAAGGACAATACAGCAATCCCCATTTGACATGGGAAACTGAGGCACAAAGAAGCCAACAACTAGAAGGTCACCTGTAAGTTCTGAATGTCTTTGGGGATCCACATTGAACGGATTTGCCCACGATCACTCCTAAAATTTGTAGTAGCACAGTGGGCCTCCCAAGCCTGGGGGGGGGAAAATAATACCAGGACATGGAAGTAGGGCATTGCAATTCATTTTCCCATTTTTCAACCTTATTTCTCACCTGATTTCAAATATGTGTTTTAACAGCTTTTTGGCAATTTTAGATGGGGGAAGGAATTGAGAAGAGCAAAGGAACGAGAACAAAATAAATGAAATGGTGAGCACTGGCCGTTTGACACTGTCTTTAAACCTCAGGCCCCTATTCATCTTTGCTGAAAGGTGATTCTGTAATGCGCAAATTTAGTGCCTTAGAATTTTACCAGATTTCTAGTGAAATTTATCATATTTTCCTTGATTTAAACGAACACCTTCTCCAAGTACTGGCTTGCAGACTGATACAAAGCTCAGAAAAGAAGGAAGCTAGAAAGCTGTCTGGAAAACTACCTTGAGGAATACCTTGTGGCAAGGCCCCTCAGATGTATATCTTAGTTTAACATGTAGGTTCCTACAATGTGTAAAGTGCTTTGGGACGCGGGTATAAGATTTAGTGTATATTATTGCTACCATTAGCATAGGTGAAGAGCACTTATGTGTGGAACATGCATGTGTACAGATATGCACATCTAAAGCAGTATGACTGCTATAATACATATTGCATGTACTAAAGCCGAGGTCTGGAACTCAGAAGACTTTAGCTCAGTGTTTGGGAAGCAATCGAGTCACTGGGATCTCTCTGTCCCTCTGTGAATGCATGGGAGAGGAGGGTGGTGAGGTGACACCTGTGCTAGTGATGCCGTTGCAGGAATTTCCTTATATATATGTGTGTGTGCATATATATGTGCGTGTCTGGCTAAAACCACAAGTATTTGAAACGTTCTCGGAGGAAGGCAGTCTCAGACCTGTTGGAATGTCTGTTGTGGAAATGAAATGACCATGATGTGACCCACCACGTGCCACCACTGCAGAAGATAAGTCTCTGATCCTGAAGAGCGAATTTGTTGCTACAGTACCCCTAGGTAAGAAGCAAGCAGTAAAAATGACATGGCTAAGAAATGTAAAGGGTAGGTGTTTGAGGATACCAGCTCCGTGTAAATCAATGGTTGGGCTGATCAGGTTGGCAAATTAAGGATCAGGGCTGAACATCCTGAAGCTTTGCAGCTATGTGCTCTCAACGCAATTCTCGTCTCATCTGGATTTCCACCCAGAAGAGCCCCTGATGGTGGAGTTACTCCGGATTTATACCATCAGGATGATGCTTGTAGTCTCCCGCCTGTAAATGACAAAGCTGTCAGCAAAGCCTTGCCCAGTGCTATTTCCAGGTGAAGCTAGTGAAGATTTTAGTAAGAAGGGTAGCTGAATTTTAAACCCTTTCCTTGAAGAAAGCAGCTAGGGAAAAATCTGGCCTCTTTTCTTTAAAAGAGAAAAAGACGAAAAGAAGATAATCAAGGCTTGTGTATCTATGTATGTGCGAGAGAAAGCATTGGTGTGAGGGAGAGAGCTGTGCAAGGGGAGACCATTTGCTCAAATCGGATAGCATTACTAATACATAACGACTCTGCCAGCAAGGCACTGCACAGCTGGAATTAATCTGAGAGAATGTGTGTTGCTGCATAGACAAGCGCAGAAAACTTTCCCCGTGTGAAGGCAGCGTGAAGCCCTGCCCTGTGGCTTGGAAGCACTTCATCAGGCCCTGACAGCACAGACATCTTCTTTAGACCATCGGTTTGGGGGGGGGGGAAATGCACTCCACCCTGCTCAAATGAACACCCAGGAGGGACTTTTTGTTTTATTTCATGATATTTCGCAGATCACAACTCTCTCTCCCCTCCCTGAATTTTTTTTTTTTTTTTCTTAATTATCCAGTTAGTTTTGTCCTTCTCTTGCTTTATTGCATCGGCTCCGAACCCAGTTGAAAAACTGCCATGGCTTATTTACACTGAACAGCTATTCAGGCCAAAAGCAGCTGCTCCATTTAGCCAAGCACCTCTGTGTTACCCAGTTTTTCTGCTTGTTATAATAAGGTGCTTTCTTTTAAATGCATGCTGTGAAGAAGTAGTATTGAAATGTATGCAGCAGATGATGGTTCTCTCTGAAAGGGGGTTTTGAAAACTCGGTGAGCCCAGGGTCATTATTAGTAAACGATTGCCCAGTAAAAGACAAGTCTATCCAGAAGTGCAGTACAACCAGAGCTGATTTTAAGCAGACTCATGCATATGTGTGGTTCCTTGCCTCCAAGCCCCTCTTTGCTCCAGTCTGGACCTGGGAGGTTTCTGATTTGCATCAGTAAATGATTTACCCCTAAGATTTCAACTTGCCAGTGTGACCTAGTCTCCTTTTGTCATGTAGCAGAGCTCCCTTCCTACACAAATGTTACCATAAGGAATGAAGGGAAATAAGAAAAATACTCTGAAAGGGAAATAATGTGGTTTTAGTGCAGAAAATGAGACAAAATGCACTTTTGCAGGGAAAAAATACAACTTTGAGGGGAAAGTTTTGTCCTGTTTTTGAGTGAAAGCAAAAACAGACATGCTCATACACACACACATAGAGCTTTAGCTTACAAACATTGATTTAACGTTCATTTCACCCCTAATTATCTTCCTAATAGCTATCGAAAGTCTCACATAGTCACCAAATTGAAAATAAGTTCCTGTGCACCACTTCCAATTACTGCAGGAATTATGGCTTTATTGCCATTATTTACTTTCCCCAGCTATAATGTATGCCTGGCCTTGAATTACCCCGCTGTAGGAGCCAGTGACTCCAGCATGTTTTGTAAAATGATTTTCTTGGTTTTCACTTCCCTCCAGCTCTTCTTTCCATCCTGACTCCCCAGCTTCACCCCCTAAGTATTGCTCCTGCATTTAATGTCACTCCTCGTCCGACTTCCACTTTAAGAAGCATTTTTTCCTGATGTCTGTAGAATTTTCTTCCCTCTCTTTTAGACTTTCTTTTTTCCCCAAGACCTTGGCCTAATTCTTTGGTCCCTGGATGGTTGGCCAAAGATTTCCCAAGTCTCAGGAGATTCCCTCAGGTAGTATATATCCAACATCGCTACCTCTAAAAAAACTTGCTCCCATTCGTCTGGATTGGGACTGTGCCAGGGCTATCAGAGATGGAAAAGGGCTACTGGACAAGCCAGAGGTTGTCTGCAGGAGCCAGCAGAAGGTCACTGCTGCTGACCTCCACCAGCTCACCCCACACTTCAGTGAGATAACCGAGCTGAACCGTGTAACCGGTGTTTGGCCTAATGCATAATTTGTGTTTGATGAACACACGCTTTCCAGAAACTCTTCCAGTTGTGATCTACAGGCTAAAAGCTGGTGGAGTCAGTGCTTCATTTGTTAGTTTGAATTTCCTGGCTGAAAAACAAGAAAATAAACAAGCAAATGAGAGTTTAAAAAAAACCCTGTACCTAATTTCTCATTTGAATTCGTCTGGAATCAGCTTCTAGGCTTGTTAAACCTTTCTCATTGGTTTTTAAGAGTTTTGGTGCTTTCTTCCTCTGACAGTACTCAATTAACTCTCAATATGCTTTTTGATAAATTAAGTGGATTGGATTCCTAAAATGTCTGACTAGGAGGCATTTTTGCCAGCTCTCAAATAACTGTGTGACTTTCTTCTGCAATTGCAGCTTTTCAACGTGCAGTTTTCCACCTTAAAACATAGACGTCTGATCTGGATACAGGATTCCAGTTTTGCTGTATAAACGCATAAATCGTGAGCTAATGGGGAAGAGAGAAGACCTACATTTCCTTTCCCACCAAGATAATCCACACCTGCATGGGCCATTCAACTTCACGACTTATCCTCACCTTTCCTAACAGCTATCTCATGCCTTGTTTGATGGCTTCTGTAACTCCTGTAACTTCTGTAACTCTTCTGTATCTCTCATCCATTGACAATAAACCCAGGATTCATCCTGCCTCACCTTTGGGCTGCAAACCAAGGTTTGTCACCTCTTCAATAACAAGGGATAGACACTGATAAAAGGACATTCATCATTTAAAGGGTACCCACTTCTTTCTCCACTGATTACAGAAGAAGCTTTAGGTAACTATTTTTCCCCTGGGTGTAGCAATTAGATGTCTATTGTAATGATTTTTCATTCTGGTCTAAATGTGTTTCTGGGCTGATCACCTAACCCAGGTTCCTCATGCTGTTAGTGAGCATAATATTGAACGATTGGTGTTGCAATGCCAAATTCTCATGTTTCTTACTCATGAGAAGCTTAAGGAGAACAAGCTGATTAAAGCTTTGCTTCAAAAGACCTTACATTTCACATAATACAGCCACTGTCAAGCAAACAATTAGTGTATGTGGTTTTATTGCAGTGTAGACATAGGTGTAAAAGAATCTCCTTGCTAAGACTGGTTATTGTAGGATAGGGAGACTGCAGGACATAATGTATGTATGGCTAGATGGCTACACAGCCTCTCTAGAAGAGAACTGCTGCTGTGTATCTCCCTTCATGTAGTGCTTCTGAGCAATGGTTCTCTACCCATAAATGTCCAAAGGGTTTTAAAGGCCATGGGATGGAAAGGAATGATTAATAACAGTAATTCATAAAGGCTATGTTTACACGTCATCGTTTATCAGAAGTCTCCAAATGGTAACTGAAGTCTCTAAATGGGAACTGAAAGGGGGAGTTTTAAAAGGACTTTAGCCAAAAGTTTCATCATGGACTTAAGGGCTTGCGGGATTTCACTGTCAGAAGCATGCTCAAAAGTTCCAGAGATTTTTTTCAGCAATACGAATCACTAGTCATTTCTGAAGACCCATACTGATCTCTTCTTGCCCATAAATAGCACATCATATAACCACACCTACTGATTTTCTCTTGGGAGGACAAGACTGACTTTCAGAGATGCCTGAAGGCTTCTTTTTGTGCTTTTTCATGGGTTTTGTGTTCCCATGCTTTATGTTCCCTTGCAACAAATACAGGGAAAACTTAAACTTTTCTTAAAAAGCATCTATATATTTATGGGCACGTATGCGAAAGAGAAAACTAGTAGAGAGAGCACTCTACTCCTGAAATGCAGCCATAAATTAGGTGGACCATGGCTACTAACTAGAAGTTAATAGCAATGCATGCAATAATTGAAATCAGCAAACCAAGAAAAAAATATATGGTTTAGAACTGCAAGAGGACAACTTCTTTGGAGGTTTTATAGAGGTTGTATTACCTGTTCTCTGTATTCAAAGCTGACTACTTTGAGGATACTTCACCATCAGTCCACAGTCAGTAAATCCTTCCCTTGGGTTATACATTCATTGCTAGGGTAACATTACTGCAGGTACAACAGTTTCTCTGGATTTACCATAGATATATTTTATAAAATCAGGTCCTGCATGACCTCTGTACTGTGCTTTTTGTTTCTTGGGGAGTGGGGTTTAGTAACTCTAATGATACTGTGCTTATACAAAGCACTATAGAAGTGCTTTGAGATAAACCACACAAACACCAGTTAGAAATCAAAGCTGTTCTCTACAAACACACATCTGTTTGCAATGGTTTCTTTCCTTCATTTTCCTTCCCTGACATCCCCCTCCCATCAGCTGGTTCATCCCCAAAGCACAGAAAGTTGAGTTTGTGGGAAACATATTGATTTAATTTCTTACCTGTGAAATCAAAGCTTATAATGAATCAGTCTGCAAGCAGTGATCCCTGACAAACAACATCCCTGCCAAATGCAAGATTCAGCCAGAAATCAAATGTCTAGGTGTTACTGTTTACTAAGAAAAATCACGAGATCATTTTTATTCCCAAAAGATTCTATAAAGCCTCAGTTTGATTTCTATTTAATAAAAATAAGATGGTGGGGGACAGGGGGAAATAATTCAAATCTCCTAATGTTGTTTGGGCTTACTGGCTTTGAACGGAATTGATTTCATATTATGGATTTCCATCTTCGCCCTTCACTTGATACAATACATTAAGAAACAAACACTAGGTAGTAATTTAACCATACTGTTAAGCATATTTTTAATAGGCAAGTGGCCACATAATATTTTGTCAGCTAGTTTTAAAGAAGACCTTTATGTAATTAAATGCGACCAGTTTGTCCCAGCCACATTCAAATGCCCAAATTCAAGTTTCATCTTTTTAGATATATAAAGGATTTGTTACCATTGCTATTACTATTTCCTACCCTAAGCTTCTTACAGTCATTAAGTGTACACTTTTCTAATCTGACACCACCTCTAAAGAGTATTGAAGAATTATTCTCCCTATTTTTATCTGTGGGAAACAAAACCTCAAACAGGTTGAAGCCCAGATCCTCAAGACCATTTTGATAGTTAAATCCCTTAGATTTCAAGGGAAATCTCAGAAGGTTGAGGAGTTGGGTCCAGGTGATTTGTGCGGTTATAGAGGAAATGTGTGGCGGGGAAGCAGATGAAGTGTAGCCACCTTAGATCTGTAACCATTTCCTAACCTCAGGATGATCCTTTTCCTGACTGTTGAATAATCCTTTTCTCTAAGGACCAAAGTCACAATGGAGGGAAGTATTTTTATTTTTTTTCCGAAGTGAGAAATAGTCATATACCTTTGATTTGGAAGTTCAGGAATGGAAAAAGCAAATATCAAATATTGTTAAGATTCTTTCAGGTCTTCTTTTAATGCATAGAGGAGGAGTTTGTGGATGGTCATGACTGAAGGCAGTAGAAGGTATTGTTTTTCCTGGGCTATGAGTTAGCTTCCAGGCTTAGGTCCTGTGCTCGTCAGTCAAAAGTATCATAAAAGTAATCTGCAGGATTAAGGAGCAACAGAAATAGTTTCATTTTTTATTTATTTCATGTATTCCTAGCACCAATTTAACGACATGTATTTTTCATGGATGCCCTTTGGAAGACGTCTAGAAATCTTGGGAAAGTTTTGAAGTTCATGGATTTGGAGCCTCCTGCCCTTTTTGGGGTATTAAGCCCAAGCAATAATTCCCAGAAATTAGCTGCTCAGCCTCTCCAGCAGCGCAGGCTCTCTCCACTATGTCAGGATGGACACGCAAACACAGAATGCGCACGTAGGTAACTTGGAGGAGAAAGAGCAGCTGTAACATAAATCCAGTCAATCGGAAACCACAAGGATCTCAAGGACTTCAGATCCTTTAAGGACTACTTTTGCCATGGCTCTCATAAGCGATGCAGGAAATGTTCATGGTTTAATGGCTAGACTAAGGGATGCTATACGACTGTATATACTCGACAGGCTCCTTCTCAAACTGCTCATCTCTTTGTATTGCCTGTCAATGACAGAATCTTTCTTCATCGAGTCAATCCCACAAAATCTTATGTATGTGCTTAACTTTCTGAACTCTGAGCAGTCCCACTTCAGCATAGCTACCCCCGGTGCAAAATTAAGTGTAGACATAAATCATTGCAGGACTGAGCCTAGGGTACAGCATGGTGAATAGTTTCTCTTCAGGAAAGCATTTATTTCCTGAAGGCACCATTTCAGCTTAAAGTTTTCACATATTTGTGTTATACTTAGTGAGTCAATTGGGAAGCAGTGTTGAAGGACAACTGGAAATGCCCAAAATACACATTACTAAATACAGTATTTTAAATTTGGGGAGATAACCCACAAAGGAATTTAGATGTCGCAACAATGTCTAAGAAAGAAGTGTCAAAGGAATTTCTGTTTTTCCATCTCAGTCCAAATGAGCAGGGTAATCATCTGGGAAGAAGGAGTTTGGAGTTTGTATCTCCTCTTTGCTTGAAAGTATGAACTTGAATGTAAGTCTCCAACATCTTTAGAAAATTATATCTTAAATAATGGACTGTGGAATCTGGAAAGGTTGCACAAGGCCAGGTTTGTGAACCCAGTCCTATGGTGATTTTAGTGCCCCCTTCCAAATGTTAAATATATGTTAAAAGTGACCAATTAAAAAAAAAAAAAAAATTGTATTTCCAGAGTGATTAAAAGCAATGTCATGGCATTTTACTTAATCACATTTTGTGCTGTGGCTGAAGCAAACAATAAGAAATTATTCCCAAAGATCTAGCTATGACAGTGGTGATGCACAAACAGGACTTTAAGGTACCCAGTGTCTAACTATTAAATATTTATTATAGTTCTATAAAATTTTACATTCATTGTACTGCTTGCTTGTTTTACCAGTCCTCAAGGGACTGAGAAGATGCTGTATTTGCTTCCCCTTTCCAGCACATCAAACCTTTTTTCATAATACCCCTATTAAACCATACGTCTCCCCAGTTTCCCGTAGATTGTCACTGAGTCGTATCGGTATCAGTGCAGAAACTCCAGCTGAGTCTCACTGACGTCAGTCAGAAAAAGGGTGGAAAAAAATCGCCAAACCCCAGAATTCTTAAAAATACTGCAGTTAGGAAGACTGTCCTTAGTCAGGTCACTCATGTTGAACTGCAGCTTCCTCCTGCATTTGCATGTTGATTGTCAAATGCTTTCTTATCTGTTTGTATAGCATCATGCATATTGCTGGCATGACACAAATAAACGAGCTAATGAATAAATAATAGCAATCAATAGAAACAAACATAAAATTGACTGGCCTCCTCACTGTTCTCACTGAATGAGTTGCCAAAAGTAATCAAGCAGCATAAATTATAAAATATAAGTTCAACATTAGAAAGTCATTGTTTTAATATTTTAAGAAACCTTCAGTGTGAATAAGGTAATGCGCTGGCTATAAAACATTTAGACAGTTTTGTTTTGCTTTCAGCAAATGCCTGTCTCTGCTCCCACTGAAGTCAACAATAAGCCTCTTGGTGCAGAACGGCTCCCAAAATCTTCCAAAATATTTTCTACAAAATAAAGTGTTTGCAATTTTTTTTTTTTTTACCTAGAGAAACTCTCCTCTATAAGGGGTTCGTGTGTCATAGAAAACCAGTTTAACGCAGTTTGCCAAGGACCTGAGGACTTAAGAGACATGTACTTGTCAACAGAGACTTTCTGCATGTGGTTAAATGGTGAAATTCTCCTATGGAAGTAGTTATTATTGAAATAATATTGAAATAACTGTTTTTAGCAGATGCATTACTTCTTCTTTAGGTGCCTTTAAGCATTCCACCCCTCTTGAATCTCTATAACACCTCTTTCTTTTGTCCCTTTTATATATATACAGAGAAGTCCTATTTCCATTTGTGATGTTACTTCTTTAGGTGCCTTTAAGCATTCACACCCCTCTTGAATCTCTATAACACCTCTTTCTTTTGTCCCTTTTATATATATACAGAGAAGTCCTATTTCCATTTGTGATGTTTACAACAAACCAGCTTTAATTCAGTGATACTGGTACTTCTCACAGTTTCTTTGTGTTCTTCCTATCTCTAATGACCCGTTGGCCATATATTTACAAGGAGAAACCCCATTGAGAACCACAATAGCTGTGGAAGAATTTTGCAGCATCCAGCACAAAGGAACCATGATGTCCAGCCTTACCACAATACAGGTACATTAAAAAAAAAAAAAAAAAAAAAAAAAAAAAACAAAAAAAAAACACAAATAAAAAACCCCAAACACAACAGCACTGCATGACTGCATGACTAATAACAACAATTTTTTTTGAAGTGGAAGGTGCCTTTCAACTCCTTCTCCCTACTGGATGCCAAATTGTGTTTTAGTAGACAAAGAAGGCTCCAGTAGACAAAACCCAAAAGATTACAAGGGGCCATGTTGCACCCATGTGTAATTGTTCTGTAGCGCCGTATGATAATTTGCAATACATGTATATTGAGATAATACCACAGGGTATTTTTCCCTAGTAGAATGCATATCTATTGTTAAGTAACTGATGACAAAGGCTGGCACATTATTAAAGGCTGGACTGAGTTCAGAATTTAATATTCCCCTCACATTTCAAGCAATTTTCAATGTCCACAACTGTCATCTAACATTGTTTCCAAGTTGCAATTCAGTGGGAGAAAAATAGCTATCCATGTAGGGCTTCACAGTGACACATCTGTTATGTTATTTATCTTAAAGGCGAAGACAGGAATGAACCAACTTCCAGCTTCATAATTCAGAACTGAACATAATAGAAATTAAAGGGAGAAAAGAAAGGGACAGCATCTTTGTGTGAATGTAGGTTAATGGAGTATCATGTGAAACTGCTTTTGCCAGAATTACTCTCCCTGGTTCCTTCCAACTGTACTTATCAGGATGTAAATCAGGAGGAGCTTCATTAAATGAATTGACTCACATTGGCCCAAACAGCTGTAAACCAGATCTGAACGAGGCACAATATCACTGCAAGGGGTCTGTCCTGTGAAGACTTTCCGTGATTAAAACGATGGGACAGACACTTGAACCTTTCAGACCTGAAATGTAATTTTTTTAAAGCATTCCTCCCTTTGCTCTTCAGTATTTTGGGGCTTGCCCCACCCGCCCCTCACCAGGACTCGCCGCACACAATTTCATGGAACTTCCAAACATTTCCTGTGGAGCAAAAAAACAAACTTTCTGAACTCTACGTTGCTTCGGGGCATCTAATCTTGAAAGTTATGTGTGCTGTTAAAAATTGGCTTTCAAATCATGGAACTAGGCCTTTAGGGATACTTTCTTTCTCTTCTTTTTCTTTTTTTTTTTTTTTTTTTTTTTTCTCTTCATAAGAAGTTTCAGAGCTGCAGAGCCTCAAGCCAAAAGAAATAGTTGTACGGGCAAGTTTTCTACACCGAATCTGAGAGAACAAGAGGCATGCTGGGGTGCTTGCTAGGGGCTATCTCGCCCTCCCGCATCCGCGTGCCTCCCACAACGCTCCACGTAGCCGATATGAAAATGAGTACATGAACTCCCGGGTGAACTTTTAAATTGGCCCCGCTTCTTCCTCTCCCCTTGGCCGTTTCAGACACGTTCTTCTTGTTCGAGGATGACTTTCCAGCTATTTTTCACCCTTCTAAAATAAAATTACATGAATGTATGAAAATGAGTCAGCTGGAAAGGCACAAAACCTCCCCAGCAAAAACAGTTACCAGAATTTGATGGTCCCAGAGCACTAGTTATCACTGCTTCTGTGCTGGGATTATACTTTTCATCTAACTGGGATTTAGCAATGGCCTTTTACATAATTTATCGATATTTATGGGAATAAGGTGATCACCAGTCATTGAAGTTCCCGAAGAACATTTTTCTCAGTAACACAAACATTCCCATTATTAACAGTGCCTTTACTGCACATGGTCCAGCAGCACTGTTTGGCTCCTTACTGATAACTATTTAGAAAATACTGTTCTTACCCCCAAATTAACAGACCACTACTTTTTTTGGTATACTGTTATATGTGACAGAGACAGGGCTTTGCTTCTGCTTGTGTTAGAAGACACTTTTTTGTGCTACTGAAGATACTACACATATATCGAATATTCTCTTTCCTACACTTTAGGGCCAAAAGGGATCACTATTCTTCTCTAGTCTGACCTCCTGAATAAAAAAAAAGCCTTGAAATTTTGCATTGTGAGCCGTGAAACGGTAAAATTAAATTGGAAAAGATGAATGAATGCTGTCAGATTTCATGTTAAAAATGGCTTTTCAAAGGTGCATGCACAAAGAGAAATGCTTAAATTAAGTGTTTCGCACACCAAACAGGCTGTTAGATAGAAGACTTCTGCTTTGGTGTTATTATTGTTATTTATTGTATATTACTGCACTGCCCCCAGTTATGCCTTTGTAATAAAAGACAGATTCCCTTTCCCTCTCCCTTCCTGACTTTGAGAGATTGCAAACAAAGGCACTGGCCATGCCAAGCTTCACGCCCGTGGTGACTCTCACACATATTGCAAGTTCTTCCTCTGAAATCCATGTCTGTGCACAGACCAATACAGATGATGCTGTAGCTATGTGCCCGTGCCCATACAAGCACAACGGTACGGTTGGTGGGAGGGTTTAAGTACTTGCTCGTGTTTGTGTATACTATTTTTACACAGAATTCACAAATGATTTCTTTTCCTGAAAGTTAAACAAGGGAAATCCCCTGGTTAGCAGAGATCATAGCCA
Organism: Fulmarus glacialis; assembly: GCF_000690835.1. Lineage (NCBI taxonomy): Eukaryota > Metazoa > Chordata > Aves > Procellariiformes > Procellariidae > Fulmarus > Fulmarus glacialis. Next base: position 23,510 of record NW_009198202.1, read on the forward strand.
GTTCATGCCTCCTATGAACTAGATACCAGAAGGCAAGTGCATGGGTCATGGTGTAGGTGTTGCTTCATGTTTCCCCATCCAATATCCCACAGGGACAGGAGATGATAAACTTTATTTAATACACTGAGGAGTCCTGGCACAATGCAGATGATACATTTCTTGCCCCAAAATCACCAGCTAGCAGCAGAACAACAGGGAAAATGCATTTCTTCGCCTCCCAGGGTCAGGCTGTTTGAGTGGTGGTCTGTCCTGCATGAGTGAACAGGAGTACAAATATGCCATTTTCTCCTGTGTACTGATCTTTGTGTTTAGCTTACCTACACAGAAGGTTTTTCAAATGCTCTTAACGGGTATTAACTTGCAGTTCCTTACAACTCTTCAGTCAGATTGCTGAGCAATTATACACATACTTTCTGTTTTCAGAAACTCGGAGACTCCAAGGATTAAATCAACCTAAGGTGCAGAAATTTGTTCTACCACAACTAATTATCCAATGAAAACTCTCAGTTCAGCAATATATCTGAAAATAGAGTGCTCGGAAAGCCAACCTCGCATTTCAGTCTATTTATACTATAAACCTTCAGTATAGCCAATGTTGTTAAGAGGTTTTTATAGTATATAACATGAAGTTTTGGTCTTTAATTACTCCTTTAATCTTTGCTGGGCTTGTTCCTGAGAACAAGTTACACTCTTGTCTTTTACAGGATAAACAGCTTCCAGGAATGCATCAGGCTGCCGCAGGGGTCAGAGAGTGCATTTATTGAACACCGCTCTATTTCAGCCTAAATCCCGACTGATCTGTTTTTGCTTAGTGGAAGTGTAATTAATATAGCTAATTAACAAATGACCACCCAAAATTTTTGATTTTTTTTTTTTTTTTTTTTTTTCCAGAGCAAGAGAATTTACACAAGTCTTCATTTGTTTCATGTGGTTCCTCTTCTGCCTGGAAGGGCCAGCTGTTTGTAGGGATGTTAAATCCCTATATGTTCATATGAGGATTATGGTAAATAATGGTAAATATATGTTAATATAGGGATTATGTTAAATCTAAAAAATGTACTGATGTCATCCATTTGTGTTGTCTGATGGATGGCTCATAGGACCACAACATTTTTCTTTTTTGCTATACTTTCAGATCATATCCAAGGGTGAAGATGGCACTTTGACTCCTGTTACAAACTCGGAGGAGGTCCTCAAAGACAAGCTATTTTCTCTACTGTCCTGCAGTATGACAGGGAGCCACTAGAGATGTTTGTTTCACAATGACACGCCGCGTTCCCAACTCCTGGAAACAGTGTGGAGGAACAACTCTACTGTTTTCTGGATGCCCTTGAAAGGTGTCTTGAGGTGCTGGATAGTGGGAGAATGACCCCTTCTTGCAATTATAGATGTAAGATGTAAGAATAGAACTCTTTTATTTGCCAGATATCCCAAAATCATCCTTAACAGAACATTAAAGAAAAAAGGGATATTTACTACTGTACATTTTTGACATTTGATTCAGAAACAGATGCCCCAGGTGACAATTGTCCATATCTTTGCTCCCTCCATCTCAGCTTCCATTCTCAAGCAAAATGCGTGCGATTTCCTTCATGGAAGAGGATCCCGATCTGGAGATATACCCCCTTACAGACCTAACGTTTCCTTGGGATTCAAATTCAAAACTCTCCTCATTCAGGAGGATTTCTTAGGACTTCAGAAATGCAAATGGCTCTTGAGTACGGCAAGTTAGAGATCTCTCCTTGCCCACAACATAATTGCTGGAAATTCTTTTGCCCATTGGAAGGAAAGAAGGTTTTTCTTGCCAGAGAGAGATTCAGTCATTCGTACATAACTTTTGTTTTCCCAAAATCTCTATTTCATATACACTGATGGCTGACCTGTATTCATGCGTGCAAGTGAGACTTCATCCGTGTAGTTAGTTCTTAATTCTTGGACAAGGTTCTTGGACACAACTGTAGCTGGATAAGGATTTGACAGGTTTCTGGAGTGCTGACACTTCACCTTGTTTTGACCAACATCTGCCTGTTGTAAAGTTATTGTGCAACACCGGAGAGTTACTGATTGGTCACCAAAGACATATGGACCACATCGGTTCCCAACGTTAAATTGGATTAAGATTTTAAATGGTGCATGGTCACTGCACTGATTTTCTGGAATGTGCTAAATTCATAGGAGAAGAAGAGAGGAAGAGTTTTCTATAAATGTTTAAAGGAGTTGTGAAGAAGTAATAAGAGTTTCTTCCTAAGAGGTGGCATATGATAAAAGGAAGGAAGGCAGGACTGAGGAGAACATTAGTGACATTATTCCGTAAGAAGTTGTGGACTATAGCTGAAGGACTTTGGACTGTGACTAGAAAAAGAAGAAAAGGAAAAAGAGAAAGGCTGTCAGAGGAAATAAAAGCAGAAATGTAAGGCATGGAAGGGTATATCACAAAAGTGTATGTTAATAGTTGATAGTTGAATTGATTGGCTCAACAACAGTGAAGGCAAAACCTGGCTAAACCATGAGGGTTAGGAAACCAGACTTACTAATGCAATGATTCTGTAGTGGTATTCCTCGGACTACACAAAGCCGCAAGAGTCCTGGAAGCGGATGGCAAATAGTCTGTGCAACTGCACGAAACTGTAAAACGCATGAAGTTTTCCTCATGGAGCTGCGCAAGTTGCCTGTGATCAGCTTTTTTGAATTGCTGGGCTGACTGAGCTCATGAATGATTTGTATTGTTTGTTCAAACGGGTTTGAAGACCCTCTCCAAGGAGAGTCTTCTCCACAGAGCTATCTGAATTGTTGTTATTGATACTTTGTGCAGGTATCAATCAATTTATTCTCAGAAATTGTTTGCAAGCTAGTATTGATTTCTGAAAATTGATTTATTCATAGACATTCACTAAGCAGCTTTGACAAACCATTTCTGGACTATGAGGTATTCATGAATGACACCTACTCACCACGAAACATACATTACGCATCATGTTTTACTTCAGTCATATGGTATTGCTCCTGTCCCCGGACTGGTCAGTTAAAATGTAACTAGTGACTGGATGACTAAAGTATAATGGCCAATCCTGAATCATGAACAACACATAAATATGCAGAAAAGCTTCATTTGGGGAACACAAGGGACCTGAACACAGATTCAGAAGCAGACTGTGGTCATTCATATACTCATGAATAACCTTACGAGACCTCAGAGGAGCAGAGAAGTAAATCCACGTATTAATTTGTGCCTAACCTCATTTTGTTATTCCAAGGGCTCTAATCTAACCCAGAGGGAGAGCAGAATTTACATGAAAGAGTCATTAGAAAAAATGCATAAATAGGCTTTGAAACAGAGATGAATAGAGAGATCTCTCTCCTTTCCAAAGCAAGCATCTGCCATGCTAGGTTTGAGAGCTCCACAGTCAGTTGATGTCTCTTTCAAACTCAAAAAAATCTTGGATTATTTTCTCATCAGCTTCACTGTTTCTACAAAAAAGTGGTAAATTTACTGTAGCGTAATCTGGTGTCTGTTGACCTCCCCATAGGATCCATGAGGTCTATTTTGAATCTGTTCAGGTAAAAGTGAACTCAAACCTAGGCTTCACATGGAGCCACATGCTCCAACAACTGGGACTGCTAGCTTCATTTATAAAGGATGTACAACATCAACAGCTTTTCCTCCTTTACCTACCTTTTAAAGACTAGCTACAGAAAGAAAGGTCTCAGGCATGAGAAAGCATTAGTGTACTTTAGAGCACCAGCAGAAAGAGAAAATTAGATGCAGGGAAGATTTTTTTCCTAAAAAAAGTCATAGATGGAGTTCAGGCTTATCCAATGTTAGCTGGTAATTCAGATAACGTTTTCAGAGCTGAAATTTTGACTCTGTTCTGAGGAAAGGCACAACTCAGTATAATTGAGCAGGTTCTATCAAAACAAAGTGATACAGTCAGGGATATAGCCAACATTCAGCAGAATGCAAATTATTTCTCCTTCTAGATGCCTATAAGAAATGGCGGTACACAGAAGCAGATCTTTAAAAATCAAAGTCCTACCAAGGGGAGGTGATTGAGATCCATAATATACAGTCATCTGTTCTGTCATTTCCAGAACTTGTCTTTGTCTCATCAGAGGCAATTGAGGGTTAAGTGCTAACTTGCGCATCAAATCGTGAAATATTAAAAAAACCCCACAACACTCATGACTGCACTGTTGGGGCCAAACTTCCCAAGAGTTGTGATAAGATTATGATAAGGATATCTAGAAAAGAAATATTCTAAACTAACGAGATTAAACAGGGTGAGATCATCCATTGATGAATTTATCCTGTGACCAAGAACAATGTAATGGGATTAATGATGAGGATTTTTGATCGTAATAAGATGTGGGCTGATGCCTGAGAGAAAGTTCAGTGGTCGCAACAGCTGCAGTGAGTCCCATGTGTAAAGACAATATAATAATGCTGAATTAACAAAATGCCTTGTTGTGAAGAGAAGCCTTTGCTATCATTTTATGGGAAAGCTCTGCAGAATTTAATAGACAACTGTAATCTTCCTTTCATTATTATTTCTACTTTCTGACTGGTCCATCTAAATGCAATGGAAACACTATATCCATGGCAAAGCTTTTTATATAGCTAAAGCATCCTCCCTAGTAATCTTATTTGCTACTGGGTATAATATGTAGTGCATTTAACAGGAAGGCAGAACTTTGCTATGTGCTCCCTTTGGCCTTAGGGATGGTCTTTCCCATGGGGGTTTCATATCAGCATGTCATGGGTTTTTTCCTCTCACTCTGCGAGCTTAGTTTGGAAACTGTAAGGCTTAGGTCTTACGAGGACTTTGGACAGCCTCCTTTAGCCTAGCTTGGTGAGACTAACATACACTTGGTCACCCGGGGGCATTTCCAGGAGAAATTCCTTGGGGAACACCGAAAGGCTGTGTGTTACAGAGAGGTCCGTTGTGATCAGGGCTATGCTGATCTCAGGGAGATCATCTCACCTGGATGTGAGCTGGTCACCCTAGGTCCTCTTTGTGGTTAGTGAAGAGAAATAGGGTATTCTGTACAAATTCATTTCACCAACATCACAAGGTTAATTTTGGATTATATGAATCATCTTTAAAAACATCTCTCTTTCTCACGATAAAGTGAAAACAGAGGGACTAGTTCAAGAAGCTGACTATATTTATTCAGGTGATAATGAAGGACTGTTCTGTATTATGACTTGCCTCTTTTCCCCAAATATGCTAGGTAGACTTGTTCGATGCGATTGCTATTGTTAGTAAAACTACAGGGGTTTTATTGGAAAAAAAAAACCCTTTAAATTTCTGATTGCAAAATCTTTTTTGGATCTCTGTGAAGTGAGACATTCTTACAAAAGCTCCTTATTTGATAAGATAGCCCCTGTTTTTGCTTCAGAAAAAGAACAATTGAGCAAAATTTTATTAACTTACCATAACTCTAAAATAGTCTTACAAATATTGGCCAGCTGAACTGAGAGAGATCCTGTAATGTAGTTCTCCCATTTTATATATGGGGAAACACAGACATCAAAAGATGACATTGTGAGCACCATGAAACAACTGGTAATAATTATTAAAAAGTTCTTCTATGGGGGCTCATCAGTTAGAAGGCCATCAACGTAAAAAATGTAACTAAGTGCTCTCCAAAAGCAGGACAAGAGACTCCTGAAATACAAGTTTTGATGGAATTCATTGAACAAAAAGGCACAGTTACAAGTAGCAGTCAGAGAGTGCGTATAACTACATAGACAGTAAAAGGAAAAAAAAATCTTGGCAAGTACGTGCTTTGAAGTTTTCCACATAACTACGCTTTCATAAAGAGAGGCCATGCACAGACTCTATTGAACCCAAACGGCTTGTCTGCAACAGCTCACGTACAGAGAGCTTTCAGGGAGTGTGTTTGACTGTTTTCAAGATTATATTTATGTTTATGTTCTTTACATGTGCTTAAAACTCCACATCTTTTTTATTGGCTTTGCTTGATTTAGACCAAACCCAGTTCTTCAAATAATTAACATTTTTACAACTCAAAAATCCTGTATAGGTACTTGTTTGCAGCTGAATTTCAGCCTAATCATATCTAAAACAATCTTAATAATAATCCTAAAGTATTTGCCAACTCTATCATCCATTAACTTTTTATGGTATGCAAACACTTCATGTTTTACTGACATATTCTGAAAACATGTACAGAGGGACTAACTAGGCATGGGGGCAAGGGAGTTATCCTTAATTTGTAATTTCCTGTTATTGTAAATTATACCTGCTCTGCATCTTTATGGCCTCCTTCCATCTTGAAATGTTACTATGTTACTTTTCTGTTTAACTTATGCACCTTGAATGTTGTAAAAACTACCGTAAAAGTCAATAAAACCGCAATAACATTGTGTCAATCAAAAGCAATGGAGCAATCTTTATTGAGCAAACAATTGGAAAGCTACAGCTAAAATGCAATTGCACCGTGTTGCAATTGATTAAAGATATGAATCAGAAAATTAAAAGTTTTTTTCCAGTTTTAGTTATTACCAGTTGCTTAATTTATAGAGCAGTTACTTTGATCCTATCTAGAGTCCTGGAAAGAGTCTACCAGTACAAGCAGTGATACTGTCTTGTGTTGCTTCCATTAATATGGATTACCCATGATCATTCTAAATGCACAATCATTCAGCAAACGTTGCCACAATATAAGTCCAATTCTATTCTGTTTATGTGAATACTTAGGTGAGAACTTCCTTTTTTCATCACGAACAAGAAAACACTTGTACTAAAGGTCTATCCAGCTCAGTGCCCTGCAGCAAAGCCCCAGGGAAGAATATGATAACACGGGAAGCGTAAAGTCATCCTTCCCCAGTATGATCTCAGTAATGTGGCTCTTGACCCAGCGCTGCATATCTTTATCTTTAACAGTCTTTGCTGGATTTTTCTCCCCTGCACTTGCTTAATCACTTCTTGAACCCAGCCTAGATTACATGTGAATCAGGCTGAGCCAGTTTTCAAGCAGATAAGTGGGGAGGTTGTTCTGATTTCAGCCTCTATCGTAACTTCGTCCTCAAGTTGCACCAGGGGAGGTTTAGATTGGATATTAGGAGAAATTTCTTCACGGAAAGGGTTATCAAGCATTGGAACAAGTTGCCCAGGGAAGTGGTTGAGTCACCATCCCTGGAGGTATTTAAAAGACGTGTAGACGTGGCACTTAGGGACATGGTTTAGTGGTGGACTTGGCAGTGTTAGGTTAACGGTTGGACTCGATGATCTTAAAGGCCTTTTCCAAGCTAAATGATTCTACAATTCATGTTTGAAAGTAAAATTTCTCACAGGGCCACTGGAATGGATCAAAAGTTGAGCAGAGAGGAACGGATCGCCTCAGCGATCTCTAAGAAAAGAGATCGGGTAATTTCAGCGCCAGTGTGGATATTTTTTTTCTGCTCTATCCAATTTTGGCATATGCCTGGGAGTAAGAAAGCTTTTTTAAGAATCCAGACATTCTTTTGGTAAATATGGCAATTTGATTCTAAGCTCGTTTTACGCACAGCAGATAAATAAACAATCATAAACTATGTCATCATAAATAAAAGCCTTATTGAGCTCAGGCAATGAAAACCAATCAATAGAGGACACTCATCCCCAGTGAAAGCAACAGCTAATGCTCTGCGGTTCCTGGTGGATACTCTGTCATTGTATTTTAAAACCACAAGGAATTCCCTGTGTCATCAGCAATGACCACTTTATTGCTGGTGAATTAGGAAATGAGCAGGGATAAAGGTGCATTTGAATTCCATGGACTCATACATTTAGCCCTTCTTCCAATGCAGGAAGATCACCTGGTTATCTCATGGGTTTGGATGGGTACAGAAAAAGAAAGACAGGCTCATCCTTGAGTTTCAACTTACACAGGTACCAGAGAATGATGTTTTCTGCTCTTCCAACCACAGTGAGGCAAATTAAGGTTGATTATCAGAGACACACAAAGGACCGAGCTGATCAGCTATCACACATTTATGTCTATTCCTCTGGTTGTTTCAGTCAAAAATCCAACTCCAAAACAAACCTTCTGCAATTTTTCCAGCAGTGTTACACTTTCTAGCAGTTCTTAGATTGAATATATCCCTTTTTTAAACAGCAAAATCTCTATTTCAAAGTAGCTCTATTCATTTTTTATGAGACAAGCTTTTTGAAAATGGATGGTTCCAACCTAAAATGAGTAACTTTATTTATGTCCAAAAAAGCTATTTTATTCAACTTGGAAAAGCATATACCCCCCTGCCCCCAGGTATTTTTTATGTCATGGAGTATTTTTAATGAATCAAAAGTTTTTGCAAACTGAAAACTATCTATGCTAATTTTGCATTTCTACTATTTATCCCATGATGAATAATATGCTGACTACCATCAGATGCATTAAATCAGACTCATTTAGTCTAAAAAGTGATCAAACTTCATTTAAACAATGCAATTTCTTCTGAAAGTATTAAAGGGGAGAAGAACAACAATTTCAAATCATTCATGTCTCTCTTGCTTAATGAATTATTGATTTGTGCTTTCCTTTTGAATGATAGTGCTCTGATGTGATAAACATCGATTTGAATCTTTATACAAATATTGTATATCATCAGCATGTTACGGCAATAGAATAATACAGGCTAAGATACACCTGAAGGGACGGAATATTACAAAAAACTATTATGAGGTGCCACAACTGTGTGCCTGTGTGTGTGGGAGGGTGCATATGTAAAATAGCAAATGGAGAAGAAAGTAACGTATCCGAGGGGATGATCAAGATGCAGAATTATAGAAAGTTTACATTTGGGTTAACACTGAACAGGGAACCTTGGAAATGAAAAATAATTACTTTCTACTACTAATAATTCTTCTAACTTGACATTTCTTGCAACCACAAGTGCATAGCTGTCACAGGTTTAAAGGGAGAGCTCTCTTACACCCTGCTCATGTTCAGAAGCTTTAGCTTCATGCACAGCTATTCACGCCAATGGGAACTACGCAGTCAAAAGGCAAAAGAAAAGTGCTGAGAGCAGTAAACACATAGATAATCCTGTCCACCAAACATTTTTGCATTTCCTTTATGCACCATTTATTTCAGACAAAAAAGCTGCTGAGAGATTTACGTCAAAGTGATTTCCACAGCTCAGCTGCTCAAGGCTGGGGAGATGATTGAAGCGCTGAACTACACTTGCCCAGGGACCTGTGCATACCCCTCTCCTGTCATGCCTGGGGGTAGGAGATCTCACATGCTCTCCCTCAGACAAGTTCATTTCTAGCACCAGCTGGGTGGGTTTTGGCAGCCTGGATGAGGGGAAAGAGCCTGTGGTTATTGAGAGACGAAGGGACAATTGTCTGTCTTTTTTCCTTTGAACAGCAGTAGGACCCCAGCACTGGTTGTCCTTCCTTTGGGCTGTCATGCCCAAAGTGGACAGGCTGGGAAGGTGTTCCACCATCCTTCTCCTGAGCCTTCTGCAAAGAAGGGAGCACCCCTCTCATGTCTGTGGTGGAGGAAGCAGTGCTCAGGGTACACACAGGGCCGAAATAGCCAGGGCTTTTACGACACAAACCAAAACATCCATATCCCGTTCTAAAACACTCACGATTGTCATGCAAAAATTCTCACATGAGCATGGCTGCACTGGGACAACAAGTACTCATGTTATCTTATACTTTCACAGCGAATTAGGCTTGCTGCTAATGACCTATAACTATTATCCACCAGGGCTACGTTGAGATTTTGCCTAGATGGCTACGAAGGGTGAGGAATAAACATCACCATTCAGGGACTATCCGGATCCAAGCACGCAAGGTCAGACCAGTAGATGCAAAGCAGGGCCAGGGGGACGTGGAAGCTGGGCTCCTTCTCCCACTAACATCACAATTAACATACCCAATGCAGTTGAGAGGGTGTTGCTATTTATCCTGGTGTAGGCCAACGTCAGGATATGATCACTTAGAGTAGGAAAATCCAGCTTTCGTGTGAGCATCACCACATAGGCAACGCTGGCCAACGATAAAACCCTGGCTGAATAATGTACCTGTAGGTGGAACCTAACATAAGGCTAGTCAGGCTAGGCAAGGTGTACAAACACAGATATTCAAATAAATTTGTATAGTGATCCTTATCACACATTTTTTTTCCATACACATGCTTTTGTGCATGGCCCCACTCTTTTAAAGTGTCTCTCCAGACTCAATAGACTCAATAAAATGACATGTCCCTGAAAATTTTGCATGAAACTGTTTCTCAAGAGTAGGTGGTTAATTCAGAGTTGAAACCTTACCTTCTTCTAGTCTCACCAGAATCGGGTATCATATTTCTATCACTCAATAAAAAATGAGTTCTCCTTTCCCAGGAAATATTTCTAGTATTAATTTAGAGAATGAATCACTTTTTTGTGGTTATCAGTAAAAAAACCCAAACAGTCCATTTAAAACCTATTAGCAAGCATAAGAAGGCTAAAGAAGGCATAATTCGTGTAATTTTTTTTTCCCTTTCCACATATTTAACAGTGTTTTGGAACACGGTGCATAACATACACAGCTCTGATTGTCCAGAGGTAGATCAACATCCTGCACCAACGGTCTTACATACAGAGTGGGAAAATGAAACTTGAGACTTCAGTTTGCAAATAGCTGGGAAAAAAATAGATCGCAGGGTTGAAAACTTGTAATCATTATGACATTTGCATTATGACAAATTAAAAACTGGTATTCTAGGTTACGAACAGTGCTATAAAGCTGGTATTCTACACTGTGTATTGCAAGCTCATTTAAAATGTACTCTTCCACGACATGATGAGAACACAAATTATAATTAGGAAAGTAACCCAAGCAGAAAATTAGTCTGGAAGACTAGTCTGAGTGTGCTCCTGCAGACAAAGCCATCCTGTGTCTTAACTTTACTGTCTCAGTATAGGGAGAGATTGATGCAGAAGATAAAGACAAGGACAGATATGGCTTTTCGGGGACGGGGGGGGAGAGGCTTTGCCAGTATGATCCATAGCGTTCGAGTCGTGCAAACATGCACAAAGAGAAGCCCCACCAGATCCCACCTTTGCAGAGTTACTCACAGCATAGGCTGTTACAGCTGCGATGTACAGGTCTCTACCTGGATTTTTCTTCCCATAATCCTATTCATAAGCAAAACTGCACATTTATGAGCACAGATAAGGTCTGCTGACCCCACGCTGAACCTAGACCCTACTCGCACAAGGAAATACACCCAGCATTTGTAACCAACAAAGGGTTAGCTATGGAGGTAGTGATCGGAGAAAAAATGTGGTTCAAAATTTCATTCTAAAACAAAGTTTGGGCCAAAAAATAAAAGAAGTCAAAAAGTACTTGCTACCATTAAATGGTAAACTAAATAAGGAAGCAAGACATATCTGAACACATTTGCATTTGAGGTTTTCTCTTCTGGAAAAGTTTTGTGGGTTTTAAAAGAAAAGCCAAATAGTTCTGAACAAATCACTTGGTATCTCTGTACTTTACCTAGAGAAACTGGAACAATCCACTGACTGGAAAATTATACCTGCCTTTTTGGTGTCTCTTCTTGCGGAAAGGGGACCTGTATACTAGACAGTGGTTACATTGCACTCAAAGGAAAGGATCATAATTTTCAATTAAATCTTATTTGCTTTTTCTGTAACAGTTAATTTCCTTGAGGTAACGGATACCACTTCACTGTGAGTAAGAGCACCTATGACTTCCCAGTACCTTATAGGATTTAGCAGATTTATCCTTATTTAGAAGAAGATAAAAAGGAAAACAAAAATCCTACAGAGGCAAGGAGCTATATCAACATTTGCCCTAAAAAAAAATGTGCTCTGCTGTAAAGGATCAGAGTTTGGCAAAAAATGCAATGTTTGGCGAGTCTGAAGCTGGGTGCCTACCTAACATACAGGTTTTTAAAAAGTGAGAATTAAGATGTGAGAGGCCTTATTTTCTCCAGGGGTGGCATCCATGCCTGTCAGTGCATGCAACAGAGGTCAAGACTTCAGCAAAACAGACGTTTTTTAGAAGGGTGTGTAAAAACGTTACCAGGTTGCAGAACAACACACATCAGCCCTTGTGTTGTACACGGAGTCCAGCTCTTCTCAGTTACCGTCAATGATCTGGGGAATTTATCACAATTGCTGTGGGTGTTACCCAAAATATTTACTCTGAATACATCCCTGATCTCAAGTGTAACCGCACAATCCAGAAATTTGGTGCAACCTGGCATCGGCTTTTCCCTGGCTGTGGGCTGTTGTCCTGAACCCTTTCTGCTCCCCGGCCTCACCTGCCTCTGGCAGTGTAGAGTAGCAAATTGAAAGTCATTCTCTGAGCACAGTTTTTACCCTAGATATTTTCCATACCTATTTTTAGTTCCTTTTTGGCTGAACTAAACAAAACAAGAGGAACAGAGGTTTTAAATGAGAGCAGAAACATTGCTAGGAAAGAGTTGCCCTCCTGGTTTTTGTGGGACAAAAGTCACTTGACGTTTAGAGGAACATATGAAGACATCAAAACACATTCAACCCGACACAGCCCTACAGCCAGATCCATCTTCTTGACTCTGAAAGACCCCAAATTATCTACAGCAGCTCCTGCTGGTCACTGCGGCTCTGCCATGTTTATCTAGTCAGTACGTTTTATTTCTATCTCCTACTCACAGGTTAGTCAGAGCATCTCACTTCAATGATGAAATGGTGTGGAGATTCAGCCGGTGGTCGGTGACAGGGATAAGAATCCGAACCAGGAAAAACCTCCAGGAAGAGTTCCTTGGACCTAAATGAAAGAGCAGATTGATTAGGGATAGGTGCTCGTCTCATTTTAAGGCTGAGGTGCATTAAGTATATTCATTTCACATGACTTCATATGCAAATTTAAACATTTTTGTACTGCATCCCATGTGTCCAAGAGCTTGGGAAAAAGGAATTATAATTTCACATACAATGCATGGTCTGAGACAGGGTGAATACATGACTTCAGTGTGTATTTAAATCCATCCCTGGTCAGAACCTTCCCCGGGAGCAATGTTTAATACAAGCTTCAATACCTGCTTCTGTTCATTTAGAGGTGATTTAAAACCATGTCTGGAGTAAGCACATGTTTATGAATTGTTGTTCAGCCTACAGATATTTCCTGAATTGAGCTGTAGAAGAAACCAAAAAGTTTCTGAAACCGAAATGTTTCCAAAACCAAAAGTAAAAATTAAAGTAATAGCTTACTATTGAAAAGCACATAAACACCTTTGCGGCCAAAACTCCTCTTCTCAACTTCATCACTGGGACATGTGTTGCTAATTTGCAGTGCCCATTTTGAAAACTTTAGCACAGTATTTTTTTGTATTCAAAATGTCAAAAACTTTTATAAAAGGGAAGCTCTTTCTGTAAAGAAAAAATTGGGAAAGGAACGCAAATTCGTTTTTACTGCTTGTCAAAGCCTTCACATGGGTTTTAGTTTTGATGAAAAGAAAACAATAGACAAACATTGAAAACAAAACCAGCAATGATGATGTAGAAGTTCCAGGCAACTGAAAGTTTTATTTTTGATTACCGATTCCTGATTTTTCATTCCTCCTCTATATATTTTCAGAGAAATGCCTTCTGGAAAGTAGCTATATATTATAAGCTAATTTAATTTTAAAACTCTGGTTTGGTGACATTTACAGGATATTTAACACTTTCCAAAACTGTGACAGTATTTATATTCCTAGATATAGCTTTAGGAACCTAATTTCAAGTTTAAAAATACTGACTCATAGGCTTCTCGAGATGTGTGAGAAATGTCCTTTAGAACATATATAAGATGACAAGAATAAAGGTGTTGGGCTAAAAACCTGGTCGGAGAAATAAAAACCTCCCAGGAGGGCTGTTAATCCGCTCACGTAAAACTGCACTGAGCAGCCTGCAATCTCCTTATGTAAGGTTTCTAACCAAAGAACGTCTTGGACTGTACAAAGACTTACTGAGCTGGAACTCAGTAAATCCAGCTTAGTAAGTCCTCAGTAAGTCCAACCTGAGGATGCACATGCTAGGATGTAGCCAACAGGAGGGAAAACTTGGTTATTAACATTTTATTATTAAAGTAGGCAATAACACTTTCTGAAAGTTCAGTATTTCTATTTATTTGAGTTCCCTGAGTCCAAGAAGCAGGCTATGTATTCACCGTGAAAAGGATTTTCTACGTTGGCAGCTTTCAGAATACCTGGTGCTTGTCATACAGACCTGGATTGAGGTGATAACACAATATCTGGTTTTATTATGAACAAAAAACCCAAAGAAAACCCAAACAAAAATACTTTGAGTATTAATTACCGTGGTTGCAAGAAAAAAGAAAATAATATTAAACCAGCAGCCCTTACAGTTATACTAGCAGAGGGCAAGGCAGACTCAAAGCTGTTCTTTGCCAAAAAATATCTCATGATCTGAACTTCTTTTCAGGATTTTAGAAATTATTGGGTTAGTCAGTAGTTTTATGAAAGCTTGAAAAATCACACTATGAATTTTTTTGGTGAATTTTCCATCATTTGGTTGGATTGAAGAAATTAGAAATGTTCTGCTTTCCTGGGGCTTTTCAGCACCTCCTCCTTTCCACCCTCCTCCAGATTAAAAATGGTATGATATAGCAAGACTGGCCGGAAGAAAGAATATGCAGAAGCACATCTTAGATCCTCAGGCTTTCAAACTCCAAAAGACAGGGATGAAAACTCCAGACACGCGTGCAGCTGTGCTGTTAGAAAGTGTAGCCCCAAGATTATGTGTATTGTCCAGTTGAGAAATCTTCCCGTAAATTTGAAACTCACAGGCTGCTCCCCTCTGCCTCCTCCCTTGCTGCCTAACTCCTCCAGTTTTAATTAACGATGCTATTATGTACTTCCATTGCAATATAAGACCCTGTTCAGGCAGTATGCAGAAGCACTTTGAAGGAGCCCTCCAGACAAACACGAACTGTGATTACTCTTTTCATGTTAATCCTTCTTTAAAAAATATGTGGACATACAGAGAGGTCATTGCAGGCTTCTTAAGTGAAATCTGTTACCTGCATTGGTGCTCTTCAGCAGCCGAAATAGGTTGAAGAGAACTAAGTATAGAAAAAGCTTAGATTCATTTTTATCTTCAGAGTATACCTTTTCCTATCCGACCTCTAAATACAGTTCCTGCAGTGCTTTGTCCATGAGGACTGTTCAGCAATCCCAGCGATTTACCAATGGCCAAAATCCTACATCCAGGTATAGGTGTTACCCTTCAATTGCGATGCCCTTAACGATTTGCTCTTCCCTTAATAATTTATTTTAACTTTTGGTCAGACCTGAATTGGTCAGCCAGTCGGACTAGATGATTGTTGTAGGTCCCTTCC